>NC_084556.2:55355000-55358438 GCF_033978685.3 Nerophis lumbriciformis | reverse complement strand
CCCTAACCCTAACCCTACCCTAACCCTAACCCTAACCCTAACCCTAACCCTAACCCTAACCCTAACCCTAACCCTAACCCTAACCCTAACCCTAACCCTAACCCTAACCCTAACCCTAACCCTAACCCTAACCCTAACCCTAACCCTAACCCTAACCCTAACCCTAACCCTAACCCTAACCTAACCCTAACCCTAACCCTAACCCTAACCCTAACCCTAACCCTAACCCTAACCCTAACCCTAACCCTAACCCTAACCCTAACCCTAACCCTAACCCTAACCCTAACCCTAACCCTAACCCTAACCCTAACCCTAACCCTAACCCTAACCCTAACCCTAACCCTAACCCTAACCCTAACCCTCAACCCTAACCCTAACCCTAACCCTAACCCTAACCCTAACCCTAACCCTAACCCTAACCCTAACCCTAACCCTAACCCTAACCCTAACCCTAACCCTAACCCTAACCCTAACCCTAACCCTAACCCTAACCCTAACCCTAACCCTAACCCTAACCCTAACCCTAACCCTAACCCTAACCCTAACCCTAACCCTAACCCTAACCCTAACCCTAACCCTAACCCTAACCCTAACCCTAACCCTAACCCTAACCCTAACCCTAACCCTAACCCTAACCCTAACCCTAACCCTAACCCTAACCCTAACCCTAACCCTAACCCTAACCCTAACCCTAACCCTAACCCTAACCCTAACCCTAACCCTAACCCTAACCCTAACCCTAACCCTAACCCTAACCCTAACCCTAACCCTAACCCTAACCCTAACCCTAACCCTAACCCTAACCCTAACCCTAACCCTAACCCTAACCCTAACCCTAACCCTAACCCTAACCCTAACCCTAACCCTAACCCTAACCCTAACCCTAACCCTAACCCTAACCCTAACCCTAACCCTAACCCTAACCCTAACCCTAACCCTAACCCTAACCCTAACCCTAACCCTAACCCTAACCCTAACCCTAACCCTAACCCTAACCCTAACCCTAACCCTAACCCTAACCCTAACCCTAACCCTAACCCTAACCCTAACCCTAACCCTAACCCTAACCCTAACCCTAACCCTAACCCTAACCCTAACCCTAACCCTAACCCTAACCCTAACCCTAACCCTAACCCTAACCCTAACCCTAACCCTAACCCTAACCCTAACCCTAACCCTAACCCTAACCCTAACCCTAACCCTAACCCTAACCCTAACCCTAACCCTAACCCTAACCCTAACCCTAACCCTAACCCTAACCCTAACCCTAACCCTAACCCTAACCCTAACCCTAACCCTAACCCTAACCCTAACCCTAACCCTAACCCTAACCCTAACCCTAACCCTAACCCTAACCCTAACCCTAACCCTAACCCTAACCCTAACCCTAACCCTAACCCTAACCCTAACCCTAACCCTAACCCTAACCCTAACCCTAACCCTAACCCTAACCCTAACCCTAACCCTAACCCTAACCCTAACCCTAACCCTAACCCTAACCCTAACCCTAACCCTAACCCTAACCCTAACCCTAACCCTAACCCTAACCCTAACCCTAACCCTAACCCTAACCCTAACCCTAACCCTAACCCTAACCCTAACCCTAACCCTAACCCTAACCCTAACCCTAACCCTAACCCTAACCCTAACCCTAACCCTAACCCTAACCCTAACCCTAACCCTAACCCTAACCCTAACCCTAACCCTAACCCTAACCCTAACCCTAACCCTAACCCTAACCCTAACCCTAACCCTAACCCTAACCCTAACCCTAACCCTAACCCTAACCCTAACCCTAACCCTAACCCTAACCCTAACCCTAACCCTAACCCTAACCCTAACCCTAACCCTAACCCTAACCCTAACCCTAACCCTAACCCTAACCCTAACCCTAACCCTAACCCTAACCCTAACCCTAACCCTAACCCTAACCCTAACCCTAACCCTAACCCTAACCCTAACCCTAACCCTAACCCTAACCCTAACCCTAACCCTAACCCTAACCCTAACCCTAACCCTAACCCTAACCCTAACCCTAACCCTAACCCTAACCCTAACCCTAACCCTAACCCTAACCCTAACCCTAACCCTAACCCTAACCCTAACCCTAACCCTAACCCTAACCCTAACCCTAACCCTAACCCTAACCCTAACCCTAACCCTAACCCTAACCCTAACCCTAACCCTAACCCTAACCCTAACCCTAACCCTAACCCTAACCCTAACCCTAACCCTAACCCTAACCCTAACCCTAACCCTAACCCTAACCCTAACCCTAACCCTAACCCTAACCCTAACCCTAACCCTAACCCTAACCCTAACCCTAACCCTAACCCTAACCCTAACCCTAACCCTAACCCTAACCCTAACCCTAACCCTAACCCTAACCCTAACCCTAACCCTAACCCTAACCCTAACCCTAACCCTAACCCTAACCCTAACCCTAACCCTAACCCTAACCCTAACCCTAACCCTAACCCTAACCCTAACCCTAACCCTAACCCTAACCCTAACCCTAACCCTAACCCTAACCCTAACCCTAACCCTAACCCTAACCCTAACCCTAACCCTAACCCTAACCCTAACCCTAACCCTAACCCTAACCCTAACCCTAACCCTAACCCTAACCCTAACCCTAACCCTAACCCTAACCCTAACCCTAACCCTAACCCTAACCCTAACCCTAACCCTAACCCTAACCCTAACCCTAACCCTAACCCTAACCCTAACCCTAACCCTAACCCTAACCCTAACCCTAACCCTAACCCTAACCCTAACCCTAACCCTAACCCTAACCCTAACCCTAACCCTAACCCTAACCCTAACCCTAACCCTAACCCTAACCCTAACCCTAACCCTAACCCTAACCCTAACCCTAACCCTAACCCTAACCCTAACCCTAACCCTAACCCTAACCCTAACCCTAACCCTAACCCTAACCCTAACCCTAACCCTAACCCTAACCCTAACCCTAACCCTAACCCTAACCCTAACCCTAACCCTAACCCTAACCCTAACCCTAACCCTAACCCTAACCCTAACCCTAACCCTAACCCTAACCCTAACCCTAACCCTAACCCTAACCCTAACCCTAACCCTAACCCTAACCCTAACCCTAACCCTAACCCTAACCCTAACCCTAACCCTAACCCTAACCCTAACCCTAACCCTAACCCTAACCCTAACCCTAACCCTAACCCTAACCCTAACCCTAACCCTAACCCTAACCCTAACCCTAACCCTAACCCTAACCCTAACCCTAACCCTAACCCTAACCCTAACCCTAACCCTAACCCTAACCCTAACCCTAACCCTAACCCTAACCCTAACCCTAACCCTAACCCTAACCCTAACCCTAACCCTAACCCTAACCCTAACCCTAACCCTAACCCTAACCCTAACCCTAACCCTAACCCTAACCCTAACCCTAACCCTAAC
>NC_084556.2:55307500-55345000 GCF_033978685.3 Nerophis lumbriciformis | reverse complement strand
ACACCAAACTTGGAGCGCTGAAACACGCAAAGCTGTCTCGTGTGTAAACGAGCGGGCGTCTGACTGTCGTGCGGAGCCTGCCGGAAACTAGAGGAGAGAGCAACTCGCCTTCAAAATAAAGGTCCCTTCTCATTACCTGATAATGTTACGTCACAATAGATATCTTTATAAAAAAAGTTTTCAAGTGACTTAATAATTACTTAATAGTAATTATAATTTTTTTTTTTAAATTGTATCATATTTTTTATTATTTTTAATACTCTTTGTATTTGCTTTTTTTTTTTTTTCCTTGACATGTTTTGTTCAACCTGACTGATGTGTAAAATTGTTGAAAATAAAAAAAACATTTGACAAGGGTTAGGGTGATGCGCGGACCCTGGCCCTTGATATATAATTACTATTAAGTAATTATAATTACTATTAAGTAATTATATATCAAGGGCCGGGGTCCGCGCATGCGCAAGCCTTTTCTTTTCTATATATTGTGTTGTGAGATCAACCAGTGGGACTTGTAATGATAGTGTTTGACCACATGGTGGTAGTAAGAGTCTACAAATGACTAGGAACCAATATATAGTAGGTGTCAGGTAGGACTCTTGAGAGAGGTACACACCTTGTACGCATGAGTGTTGAAGTAGCGTTTGTAATATGTGATCGTGATTAAAAGACAGTTCTGCAAGTCATCCAACGATGTGTTATTTAAAACAATAACATAACAGGACTGACAGCTGTACCAGCGAGTTGAGAATAAACAGAGTTCACTTTATAAAGTATTACCCTCCGTCTGGTCATTCAACAGTCCTTACCTTTGATCGCCGACACCATAAACGGATACGAGCGAGGCGGAAGTCACGCCCATGGGCCCGCTTTTTTTTTTTAAAGAAAAAGAAAAGATACAGACTAAATACATTTTTATTTTTTGAAAAGTGAACTTTACCCAACCTTCGCTGACTTTTTTCAAACCATCCACACCCGGGACATTATTTTTTTATAACAATTTCAGAGTGATATGACGACGGATGGGTCCCGGTTAGGTCCAGGCGGAAACAAAGACCGCAACGCCAGGTTCCGCCTTCAGATTGGTTCCGCCCGGAAGACGGCCATTAATACGACCCAGACGGCCTAAATACATTTTATTTTTTGAAAAGTGAACCTTAGCCGACCTTCAATGACTTTTTTACACCATCCACACCCGCGACATTATTTTTTTATAACAATTTCAGAGTGATATGACGACGGATGGGTCCCGGTTAGGTCCAGGCGGAAACAAAGACCGCAACGCCAGGTTCCGCCTTCAGATTGGTTCCGCCCGGAAGACGGCCATTAATACGACCCAGACGGCCTAAATACATTTTATTTTTTGAAAAGTGAACCTTAGCCGACCTTCAATGACTTTTTTACACCATCCACACCCGCGACATTATTTTTTATAACAATTTCAGAGTGATATGACGACGGATGGGTCCCGGTTAGGTCCAGGCGGAAACAAAGACCGCAACGCCAGGTTCCGCCTTCAGATTGGTTCCGCCCGGAAGACGGCCATTAATACGACCCAGACGGCCTAAATACATTTTATTTTTTGAAAAGTGAACCTTAGCCGACCTTCAATGACTTTTTTACACCATCCACACCCGCGACATTATTTTTTATAACAATTTCAGAGTGATATGACGACGGATGGGTCCCGGTTAGGTCCAGGCGGAAACAAAGACCGCAACGCCAGGTTCCGCCTTCAGATTGGTTCCGCCCGGAAGACGGCCATTAATACGACCCAGACAGCCTAAATACATTTTATTTTTTGAAAAGCGAACCTTAGCCGACCTTCAATGACTTTTTTTTCAAACCATCTACACCCGCGACATTATTTTTTATAAGGTCCCGGTCAGATCCGGGTGGAAACGAAGACCGCAGCGCCAGGTTCCGCCTCCAGATTGGTTCCTCCCGGAAGACGGCCGTTATTACGACCCATACGGCCGTTTTTCACAGCGGTTCCAGCATCCGCCTCGCAGAACTTATGTGGAGGTGACACGAGGACACCAAAGATCCCACTTTGGTGGTCAACCTCACCCACACTCGAACATACGCCGCTGTCACGCCAAATTTCTTCCCCCTACAAAAACCTCCCCCCCATTTACTTCCGGGGTCATTTTCTCAAACGTCATTTCCTTTTACTTACGTCATTGACAGCGATCGATAGAATCCAAATCTCCTGAAAATGGTGGTGTCACTGAATGACATTTGTCTTTATCTTTCCCAGGGGACTTATGTCAAACACCAGCAGGCTTCGAAAAATTCCAGGCGGAGTGTTAGGGAAAATTTCAGGCGGAGTGTTAGGGCCGCTGCTGGGAACTTCTGTCTTCGTGGTAACGTGCAAAAAATATTAATTAATATATAATTCTGTTAAATGTCTGTACTTTGACTCAAGTTAATTTGTCCGATTAATACAGACGTTTTGTTTACGCTATATTATAAAAAATAAATAAATAAAACAAGTATCCTTCCAGCGACGGGCAGTCAAAGCCGAAGTGTTAACAATCGCTGTCAATGACGTAAGAGGAAATGACGTAAATAAAAGGAAATGACGTAAGAAAAATGACCCCGGAAGTAAATGGGGGAAGGTATTTGTAGGGGGAAGAAATTTGGCGTGACACCGCCATTATGGGGACGAACAGCAGGTGCGCCACAGCGCCCCCCAGCGGCATTTTTGGAGCAGCGCATGCCCAGCTTTGTTTGATTTATTGAAATGTATAGGTAGATTGCACAGTACAGTACATATTCCGTACAATTGACCACTAAATGGTAACACCCCAATAAGTTTTTCAACTTCTTTAAGTCGGGGTCCACGTTAATCAATTCAACAGAGCATGGGCTTTGCGCCTCAATTTTTTCATCCTCAGGCATATTTTATGCCTGAAAACTTATCTCTAAGGCGTCCCCGCAATCCTACTCGTTCCAGGAGCATTGACATTGACAGCCTTTATACAAATTTTGACACGGACGAGGGTTTCTAGGCTGTCAAAAATGTATTTTACAGGTACATGGACGTCAGCAGGCCCGAAAGGGAGCTCTTGCAGCTCTTCCAAATGAATTTGAGGAGAAATGACCTTGAATTTGATGCTCATTTCTAACTCCAGATGAAGGGCACTTCATCAATGGGTTGAAAGTAATTGTTACTTATCATTTTCAATTATTTCACCTTTAAATGTTTTCTTAAGCCTTAACAAATAAGTACATGTCTTCAACTCCTCACTGAGCTTGTTCCACCATTTAACTCCTAAAACTGAAATACATTTGTATTTAATATTAGTTCTTGCTTTACCTATTTCAAAAATCAATATCCCCGTAAATTATAGTTTTCTCCTCTTAATTGAAATTAGCTAAGAATACAAGCTGGAAGGCTGTTCTTTACTCGAAACATCATTTCCATTGTTTTTAAAAACTATCTGAAAATTTTAACGCATTATAACTTATAAATAATGGATTGGTATGTTCATAGTAGCACACTTTGTGTATTATTCGAATGACCCTTTTTTGGAGTTAAATTATTGGGTCTATGTTTGTTCTATAAACATTTTCCCAAACTTCAACACAATATGTTAAATATGGAAAAAATAAAAGAATAATATAGCATATGCAGACATTTCTTATTCAGCATGTGTTTTACTTTATAAAGAATGGCAATGGATTTGGATATTGTTCCCTTTATATATTCAATATGCGGTTTCCAACGTAATTTATGATCAATTATTATTCCCAAGAATTTAGTTTCATATACTCTATCAATTTCCACTTGATTTAATTTTAATTTTGCTTCACAATTTGTTCTTGCACCACTAAACACCATAAATTTAGTTTTATCATTTAATGATAACTTATTGATATCAAGCCATTTTTTTAGCTGAATCAAATCAACCTCTATTACCCTTAACACTTCCTTCAAGTCTTCTCCTGAACAATATACATTTGTATCATCTGCAAACATCATACATTTATTAGATACTGAACAAATATCATTTAAATATAGTATAAATAACTTAGGTCCCAATACCAAGCCTTGTGGAACCCCACAAGTTACTCTTCTTGGCTGTGATTTAGTCTTATTAATTTCCACATATTGAGATCTATTACTTAAATAACTACTTAACCACTGTTGTGAAACACCTCTTATGCCATAATTTTCCAATTTTTGCAGAAGTAAGGAATGATGGATTGTGTCAAAAGCTTTACATAAGTCAATAAATACTCCAACAATGTGTTGCTTTTTTTCTATTGCTGTAGCTACGTTTTCTACAAAGTGCATCACCGCTAGGGATGTAGATGGATTACTCCTGAAGCCATACTGATCATCATTCAGTAGCTCATGTTTGTCAATGAACTTATCAAGTCTATTTACAAATCATTTCTCAAGAATTTTTGCACATTGAGGTAGTAGAGACACGGGTCTATAATTTGAGACCATATGTTTATCACCATTTTTATAAATCGGAATGACTTTAGCAATTTTCATTTTGTCAGGAAAAGTTCCAGATAAAGATTTATTACATATGTGAGTAAACGGCTTCAGGACACAATCCATCACTTCTTTAACAAGTGACATATCCACGTTGTTACTATCGACAGATTTTTAGTTTTTAAACGTTATCACTTCTAAAACATCACTTTCACAAACTCGGCCAAGAAACATTGAATTTAATGTCAGATACACTCTTTAACTTTTTCTCATCATTCATATTAGAAATAATATTTTTTGCCAAATTTGGGCCAACATTCACAAAAAACTTATTGAATTCCTCAGCTATTCTATATTTTCAATAATTGAGTTGTCATCTTTTACCAGATAAGCTGTAAAATGCTTTTTGCTAGATTTTTTTAATCATAGTAAGCACATTCCAGGTTTCAATGATATTATTTTTATGTTTATGCAGCAATTGTTCATAATAGTTTTTTTGTTGCAGCCTCATGATACATGTCAATCTGTTTTTATACTTTTTATATTTGTCCTCATTTTCCTTTGTTTGATGCTTAATAGATTTCTTCTAAAGCCTTTTTTTTTTTTACAGGCTTTTACTAAACCCTTTGTTATCCATGGTTTCTCCCTCCTTTTAGTATTTTGCTTATATTCTCTCACTGGACAATGACGGTCATAAAGTGTCAGAAATATATCCAGGAATGTATCGTATGCTTCATTAGTATCCTCCACAAAAACATTTTGCTAATCCTGATTTAAAAGATCAGCCTTGAATGCCTTAACTGCTTCTGGTGATTTTATTCTAACAAAGTTATTTATTTGTCTTTTTGTTTGTAAGTTTTGCTCCCTGTTCATTTGGATCACTGTAAAGACAGGCAAGTGATCACTTACATCAGTCACCAAGAGTCCACTTTTTCTATTCCCATCAAATACATTTATAAAAATATTGTCAATCAGTGTTAAGCTGTCCTTTGTTATTCTGCTAGGTTTTACAATTAGTGGAAAGAAACTCAAGCTATACATAAGATGAACAAAATCAGTGGTTTTCATGTGATCATCAATCAATGTTGAAGTCACCACAAATCAAGATCACCTTATCATTATGTCTTTCATATAACTCAAAAATGTTCTTATTAAATTGATCAATGAATGATCATGGAGTTCTATAAATACAAATAATTATGTTTTTGGATCTTTCAACACTTATTTCAATAGTTACACATTCCATCAGATTGTCAATAGCAGTTGTCATGTCAGCAATCAGCCTACATTTGAGAGAGGACATCACAAACAATACAACACCTCCTCCCCTTTTGTTCATCCTGTTTTGCCAAAACATTTCATATCCCTCTAATCCATCCACTAATTCCTTACTATCACTCAACCAAGTCTCTGAAATTGCTATTATGGTAAACCTTTGCTGTATTTGTTTAAGATACTCTTTCATTTTGGAAAAGTTACTGTAAAGACTCCTGCTGTTGAAATGAATCACAGAAAAGCCTTCCATTTGAACATTTGAATGAAACTGTTCTTCAGTATAATACTCACAGTCCACATTAGAGTCCTGATAGAAGTGAATATCTGGGTCAATGTTCTTTTCTAACTCATAGCATTTATGATCATGAAAGCGAAAGACTTGAATTTTGTGCAGCTCATTTGTTCTTCCATCATGTTGGTTGTCCACACTGTTTCTCTGCACACAGTACACATTGTACACTGTACATTGTCCACACTGTTTCTCTGCACACAGTACACAGCCAACAAGGAACATTTCCCCACAATTCCACTTGTTTATCATCATCTTTTTCATTGATATTGTTCAAGTTTCTTCAAGTCTCTGACCACTAATACCCTTGCTTGTTCTGGTGGACCATTCAATCTGATCATTACTTTACAGTTCCTTGTCCACGTGTCCTGGATTCGCTTTCCCTTTCCCAATATCCTGGCGTGTCTTGCAATTTCTGCGTTTCTCTTTGTGAGGTGCTCATTTACATACACTCCAGTACCTTTCAAATTTTTTCCCAGCTTAAGCATTTCAATTTGATGTTTTCTACTCACAAAACGGATGATGATGTTGGATCTGTTGTTTTGTTTCAGTGGAATGGTGCGGCATGCAGCTATACTTGAACTGCATAAAGGGATATTGAAGAAGTTGCTGACTTGCTGCTCAAGCGTGTGCAGTTCACCTCTTGGTGCACCTCCTCCCTCCTTGTCACCTGCTGTGGTCCTTGCATAGGAGCGGTGGCTTGTCTCAAGCCCAGAAATCACCAGGTCATCCATCCTCCAGTACTGCTCTAGATCGTCCACTCTTCTTTCAAGCTCTTCAATCTTCTTGTCTTTGTCTTTGATTATTGCCTTCAGCTGCTTAATTTCATCAATTAAGTCCAGAAGGCTCGTTTGCTGTTTTGCTACTTTGCTGAGTTCCTCGGACATGAAATTCAGAGACTTGTTCACCTCTTCCATTTCTTCTGACAAATTCTTAGTCGCCATTCTTTGGTGAGGAAAAGTACTTTTAGAATCCAGTTGATCTTTCAGAATACTTTCTGATTTCAGGCAATCCAGTATTGATGGCTTGTCAGTGCATTGAAGCACATGTCATCAAAAAGTCTCCAACACGTCCAAAATCACAAGAATGATCCGGCAGTTCAATGTTTATCTTCCTTATAAACATGAAGATGTTGCTCTGCTGGATGGATGTCAACTTATTTTCAAGATTTTTCATGAATTGTTGGAGTTGTGACCCAGTGCATCTAGCCGGCAGCCATCTTGAATGATATATCAGTCAATGATGTATGGACATAGCTCCTAGTCACAAGTGTCTCCAAGATTGTGCATAGTCAAGATTGATTTCAGTGCCAGAAGGCTGATTGATATTGCTGTGATGTCATCATCTAAACACTTGTATCGTGACAGTACATATGAAAGTAAATGTGGTGTATGTGTGTGAATATGTACAGTGAATGTGTGTAAAGGAAGGGCCTTTGTAACTGAATCATATTCGAATATAAATTAGTAAGGACTTACCTCATAATATTACATGATTGTGTACATTTTTATTGAAATTTTTTTACATACACCATTAAGAAAAAAAAACTATTTTTTTATATCATCACTTTTTTACGGTAAAATTTGGCGACTGACCTACCACTATTGTCATCGTTAATATAGTTCAAGTAGATTTTGAAGTATTTATTTACATTTTAATACATTGTATATTACATGTATATTATTAGATATTACAAAACTTACTCACGCACAGGTTCACCGTACGTGACTGCTCGCTGATTCGAGAAAGCTAAGTATCGTTCTGTGTGCTTTTAATTGTTCTGCAGCTTTCTTTACTACTTCCTAAACATATTTAGTAGTACTATTTAACTTGCAAATCACCCGATCTCTGTCTCACCGGAGCTAGCTAGCTGCTAAGCTAACGCGGAGAAAGGCGGCGCCGGTCGTCGGTCGGAAGGAAGCGACTCCCGCACACCGTGACCACGACTTCTCAGAAGACAGCAGGAACTTCACTCGGTGACAGAAAACTCAGTGAGTATGACTTCCTGCGCTTCGTGCACCTTACTCATGGATAGGTTGGCTCTGCTAGAGGGCCGTGTCCGCCAGTTAGAGCAGAGAAATCTCGTAACTTTAGATGTTGCGGACACATCTGCTAGCGTTAGCTGTAGCGAGCTAACTAGCCCAGCTTGTAGTAGTCCTAAGCGACCTACAAGCTACGGTGTACCGGTTGAGACGCATAATAGATTTAGCTCTTTAGCTAGTCCTACACCCCAGTCTACCGGGCACCACACCTTAGTCATAGGAGACTCCATCACCCGAAACATAAAGCTTAGCAAACCAGCCACAATTAAGTGTATTCCCGGGGACAGAGCACCTGACATTGAAGCTAATCTTAGGGAGCTAACTCGCAACAGGCCTAGTAAACACGTACGACAGGCTAATCGCACCACTAGTTATGTGAATATAGTTGTACACGTTGGCTACAATGACACTAGAATGAGACAGTCAGAGATTACAAAGAGAAACATAGCCAGGACTTGTGATCTCGCTAGAAAGATGTCCAGGCATCGAGTAATTGTCTCTGGCCCCCTGCCTGCGAGAGGCAATGATGAGAGATATAGCAGATTAGTCTCGCTTAACAAGTGACTGGCTAGCTTCTGTAGACAACAGGGACTAACGTTTATTGATAATTGGCCCTCTTTCTGGGGCAAACAAGGCTTGCTGATGAGAGACGGCCTTCACCCTAACCAGGAAGGCGCCATCATCTTGGCTAAAAACAGACTACTGTTTAAGTCACACTTGACTAACTACACTAGAGCAAGCCCGGTCACAGGCAATTAGAGCCTGCTAGTCCGGGTGAGGAGTCAGTTAAGCTAGAACTAGCCAGCGCCAGGCTGGATAATCCCTGTACACATAGCAATTCTCTTAGAATAATACACAACTCACAATGTTTTTTCTGTTGTGAATGTGTCAGAGGTAGATGTGCATTCTACTGAGGTGGCAAATTATGATGCGTTCAGTTTATCGCAGCATCAAGCAAACAATCTGAAAATTCCCGTCATATCAATTTCTAGATATGGTCAAAACTATTTAAAGTGCACAACGCATAATAAACGCAACATTATTAATATTGCTACTACGGATAATTTCAACAAAAACTCGTCAAAACAGCCCAATACTTATAATATGGGCTTTTTAAACATAAGATCATTGTCTCCCAAAACGTTATTAGTTTATGAGGTCATTAGAGACAACAATCTTAACGTCATTGGTCTTAGCGAAACCTGGCTCAAACCAGACGATTTTTTTGCGCTAAATGAGGCATCTCCTCCTAACTATACGAATGCACATATTGCCCGTCCCCTCAAAAGGGGTGGGGGGGGGTCGCACTAATATACAACGAAAACTTTAACCTTACCCCTAACCTAAATAAATACAAATCGTTTGAGGTGCTTACTATGAGGTCTGTCGCACCGCTGCCTCTCGACCTGGCTGTTATCTACCGCCCCCCAGGGCCCTACTCAGACTTTATCAATGAATTCTCAGAGTTCATTGCTGATCTAGTGACGCACGCCGACAATATAATTATAACGGGGGACTTTGACATCCATATGAATACCCCATCGGACCCTCAGTGCGTGCCGCTCCAGACTATAATTGATAGCTGTGGTCTTACACAAATAATAAATTAACCTACGCATCGCAACGGTAATACGATAGATCTAGTGCTGGTCAGGGGTGTCACCACCTCCAAAGTTATGGTACTCCCGTATACTAAAGTAATGTCCGATCATTACCTAATAAAATTCGAAGATCTGACTCATTGTCAACAAGCTAATAATAATAACTGCTATAGCAGCCGCAACAATGCTGCCACAACGATGACTCTTGCTGACCTACTGCCTTCGGTAATGGCACCATTCCCAAATTATGTCGGCTCTATTGATAACCTCACTAACAACTTTGACAATGCCCTGCGCGAAACCATTGATAGTATAGCACCGCTAAAACAAAAAAGGGCCCCTAAAAGGCGCACCCCATGGTTTACAGAAGAAACCAGAGCTCTTAAATTATCATGTAGAAAGTTGGAACGCAAATGGCGCGCGACTAAGCTTGAGGTTTTCCATCAAGCATGGAGTGATAGTTTTATATCGTATAAACGCAGGCTTACCTTAGCTAAAGCTAAATATTACTCAAATCTCATCCGCCTCAACAAAAACGACCCTAAATTTTTGTTTAGTACAGTAATAATACCTGAGATTTATATAGCGCTTTTTCTAAGTACCCAAAGTCGCATCGCTAACCCAACAAGGGACTCCTCAATAGCTCCACCCACTCGGCAGATGACTTTATGAATTTCTTTAATAAGAAAATTGAACCCATTAGAAAGGAGATTAAAGACAACGCATCCCAGCTACAACTGGGTTCTATTAACACAGATACAACTATCTACGACGGATACTGCAATACAAAATACTCTTTTTGATGAAATAACATTAGAGGAACTATTACAGCGTGTAAGTGGGATACAACAAACATGTTTACTTGACCCACTTCCTGGGAAACTTATCAAGGAGCTTTTTGTATTATTAGGTCCATCAGTGCTAAATATTATAAACTTATCACTTTCCTCTGGCACTGTTCCCCTAGCATTTAAGAAAGCGGTTATTCATCCTCTGCTCAAAAGACCTAACCTAAATCCTGACCTCATGGTAAACTACCGACTGGTGTCCCCCACCTTCCCTTCATTTCGAAAATCCTCGAAAAAATTGTCGCACAGCAGCTAAATGAACAATTAGTGTCTAACAATATCTGTGAACCTTTTCAATCTGGTTTCAGGGCAAATCACTCTACGGAGACCGCCCTCGCAAAAATGACTAATGATCTACTGCTAACGATGGATTCTGATGCGTCATCTATGTTGCTGCTTCTTGATCTTAGCGCTGCTTTCGATACCATCGATCATATTTTATTACAGCGTATCAAAACACGTATTGGTATGTCAGACTTAGCCTTGTCGTGGTTTAACTCTTATCTTACTGACAGGATGCAATGCGTCTCCCATAATAATGTGACCTCGGACTATGTTAAGGTAACGTGCAGAGTTCCTCAGGGTTCGGTTCTTGGCCCTGCACTCCTTAGCATGTACATGCTGCCGCTAGGCGACATCATACGCAAATACGGTGTTAGCTTTCATTGTTATGCTGATGACAGCCAACTCTACATGCCCCTAAAGCTGACCAACACGCCGGATTGTAGTCAGCTGGAGGCGTGTCTTAATGAAATTAAACAATGGATGTCCGCTAACTTCTTGCAACTCAACGCTAAGAAAACGGAAATGCTGATTATCGGTCCTGCTAAACACCGACATTTATTTAATAATACCACCTTAACATTTGACAACCAAACAATTAGACAAGGCGACTCAGTAAAGAATCTGGGTATTATCTTCCACCCAACTCTCTCCTTTGAGTCACACATTAAGAGTGTTACTAAAACAACTCTCTCCTTTGAGTCACACATTAAGAGTGTTACTAAAACAACTCTCTCCTTTGAGTCACACATTAAGAGTGTTACTAAAACCGCCTGCTTTCATCTCCGTAATATAGCTCAAATTTGTTCTATTTTATCCACTAGGGACGCTGAGATCAATATTCATGCATTCGTTACGTCTCGTCTCGACTACTGTAACGTATTATTTTCAGGTCTCCTATTTCTAGCATTAAAAGATTACAATTGGTACAAAATGTGGCTGCTAGACTTTTGACAAGAATAAGAAAGTTTGATCATATTACGCCTATACTGGCTCACCTGCACTGGCTTCCTGTGCACTTAAGATGCAACTTTAAGGTTTTACTACTTACGTATAAAATACTACACGGTCTAGCTCCGTCCTATCTTGTCGATTGTATTGTATCATATGTCCCGGCAAGAAATCTGCGTTCAAAGAACTCCGGCTTATTAGTGATTCCCAGAGCCCAAACAAAGTATGCGGGCTATAGAGCGTTTTCTATTGGGGCTCCAGTACTATGGATTGTTCTAGCAGTAACAATTAGAGATGCTACCTCAGTAGAAGCATTTAAGTCCCATCTTAAAACTCATTTGTATACTCTAGCCTTTAAATAGACCCCCTTTTAGACCAGTTGATCTGCCGTTTCTTTTCTGCTCCGCCCTCCTCTCCTTTGGTGACCACAGATGACGCGCTAGCTGTCCAAAGTTGGGACCCAGGGTGGACCACTCATCTGTGCATCAGTTAGGTCAGCAGCACAGAGATGTCTGTCTCCACTCAAGATGATCTCTTGCTGGCCCCACTATGGACTGGACTCTCACACTATTAACTAGATCCACTATGGACTGGACACTCACAATTTTATGCTAGATCCACTCGACTTCCATTGCAACTTTGCTGCTGCTCTCTTGGCCAGGTCTCCCTTGGAAAAGAGATCTTTGATCTCAATGGGATTTTACCTAGTTAAATAAAGGCTAATAATAATAAACATTATCCTCCGAGGTTTCTCATTGTCATCCCATTGGGTTGAGTTTTTTTCTTGCCCTGATGTGGGATCTGAGCCCAGGATGTCGTTGTGGCGTGTGCAGCCCTTTGAGACACTCGTGATTTAGGGCTATATAATGAACTTTACATTATTCATAATCAATCAATCAATGAACGAATAACATTGTGTGAGAGTTGGTTATTGTTGTTGCAGTGCATGGTGTAAGAATGATAAATTAGTAACACGAATGAATCAATAAATACATAGATAACAGTGTGTAAGAGTTGTGTAGTGTTATTGCGGTGCATGGTGTAGTAATGATAACACATGAATGAATGAACACATGAATGAAAGAATATATAATGTGTGACGAGACAGCGGGAGAAGAAGACTGCAGAGAGGCGATGATGTCGTTAGCTGTCAGCGTGTTTATTGACAGCTCAGTATGTGAGTGCAGTGTGTGATTAGCTTAAAAGAGATGTAGTGTGACTATGTGCAAGTATTATCTGAGCGTGGTCACCAGAGGGTGTTGAGTGTGCGTGTTGAGATCGAGGCAGAAAAGCAGGCTCGGACATCAGAGGGCAGGCGGATGGTCAAGGACAGGAGTGAGGTCTTAGTCCAGGAAGGCAAGGGGGAATCCAAAGGGGGTCCAGGTAGACGAGATACACAGCTGGACGACGAGGAAGCTGGAGGACGACACAACACGAGAGACGGTGAACACGACGGGAAGGGAACACAGGGAGAGAGAGAAGGCTGGAGATGTGTTGGCTTACTGTACTGGGTAGGAGAAGCTACGTTCTGGCACCCGCTGGTCGCTCATCACGGGCAGGTGTGTTGATTGCAGATCTCTTGCGGAGGCACGCCCGCAGCCGAGAGGGAACCCCCGTTGGTGTGCCCCATGGTACGCTCAAAAGTGTGCACAGCAGGAGGAGAGGCAGCAGGAGTGTGACCAATAACACATTGTGTAAGAGTTGTGTAATGTTGTAGCGGTGCATGGTGTAAGAATGATAAACCAATATTGACCTTGTAAGGGGGGGGAGGAGGGGGGCAATAGACCTTGTAGATGACCAAACCCCCCAATATTGACCTTGTATTGTAGATGACCAGACCCCCCAATTTTGACCTTGTAGATGACAAAAACTATGAGGACACACATTAAATACAACATTAACCTTGTATTGTAGATGACCAGACACCCCCCCCCCCCCCCCCCACATAAAATAGACCTTGTATTGTAGATGACCAAACCCCCCCCCAAAATTGACCTTGTATTGTAGATGACCAGATCCCCCCCAAAATTGACCTTGTAGAGGGGGAACCCCCAATAGAGACCTTGTAGATGACAAAAACCATGAGGACACAAATACAATATTGACCTTATTTTGTAGATGACCAGACCCCCCCAAAATTGACCTTGTATTGTAGATGACCAGACCCCCCAAAAATTGACCTTGTAGAGGGGGACCCCCCCAATAGAGACCTTGTAGATGACAAACCATGAGGAGACAAATTAAATACAATATTGACCTTATTTTGTAGCTGACCAGACGCCCCCAAAATTGACCTTGTATTGAAGATTACCAGACCCCCCCCCCAAAAAAAATGAACCTTGTATTGTAGATGACCTGACCTCCCCCAAAATTGACCTTGTATTGTAGATGACCAGACCCCCCAATTTTGACCTTGTAGATGACAAAAACCATGAGGACACAAATTAAATACAATATTGACCTGGTATTGTAGATGACCAGACACCCCCCCCCCAAAAAAATTTTTTACCTTGTATTGTAGATGACCAAACCCCCCCCAAAATTGACTTTGTATTGTAGATGACCAGACCCCCCAAAATTGACCTTGTAGAGGGGGACCCCCAATAGAGACCTTGTAGATGACAAAAACCATGAGGACACAAATAAATACAATATTGACCTTATTTTGTAGATGACCAGAGCCCCCCAAAATTGACTTTGTATTGTAGATGACCAGACCCCCCAAAATTGACCTTGTAGAGGGGGACCCCCCAATAGAGACCTTGTAGATGACAAACCATGAGGAGACAAATTAAATACAATATTGACCTTATTTTGTAGATGACCAGACGCCCCCAAAATTGGCCTTTGTTTGGCCTCCCAGCCGGCCAAACAAAGGCCTCCCAAACAGCCAAACAAAGGCCTCCCAAACACACAAAAGGCCTCCCAGCCGGCCAAACAAACACACAAAAGGCCAAAACAGACGGCCAAACAAACACAAAAAAGGCCAAAACAGACTGCCAAACAAACACAAAAAAGGCCTCCCAGTCGGCCAAACAAACAAACCAAGGCCTCCCAGTCGGCCAAACAAACAAACCAAGGCCTCCCAGTCGGCCAAACAAACAAACCAAGGCCTCCCAGTCGGCCAAACAAACAAACCAAGGCCTCCCAGTCGGCCAAACAAACAAACCAAGGCCTCCCAGTCGGCCAAACAAACAAACCAAGGCCTCCCAGTCGGCCAAACAAACAAACCAAGGCCTCCCAGTCGGCCAAACAAACAAACCAAGGCCTCCCAGTCGGCCAAACAAACAAACCAAGGCCTCCCAGTCGGCCAAACAAACAAACCAAGGCCTCCCAGTCGGCCAAACAAACAAACCAAGGCCTCCCAGTCGGCCAAACAAACAAACCAAGGCCTCCCAGTCGGCCAAACAAACAAACCAAGGCCTCCCAGTCGGCCAAACAAACCAAGGCCTCCCAGTCGGCCAAACAAACCAAGGCCTCCCAGTCGGCCAAACAAACCAAGGCCTCCCAGTCGGCCAAACAAACCAAGGCCTCCCAGTCGGCCAAACAAACCAAGGCCTCCCAGTCGGCCAAACAAACCAAGGCCTCCCAGTCGGCCAAACAAACCAAGGCCTCCCAGTTGGCCAAACAAACCAAGGCCTCCCAGTCGGCCAAACAAACAAACCAAAGCCTCCCAGTCGGCCAAACAAACAAACCAAAGCCTCCCAGTCGGCCAAACAAACAAACCAAAGCCTCCCAGTCGGCCAAACAAACCAAAGGCTTCCCAGCCGGCCAAACAAACAAAGGCTTCCCAGCCGGTCAAACAAACAAAGGCCTCCCAGCCAGCCAAAGAAAAGTCTCCCAGCCAGCCAAAGAAAAGTCTCCCAGTCGGCCAAACACAAAAAAGGCCAAAACAGACAGCCGGCCAAACACAAAAAAGGCCAAACACAAAAAAGGCCAAAACAGACGGCCAAACAAACACAAAAAAGGCCTCCCAGCCGGTCAAACAAACAAAGGCCTCCCAGCCGGTCAAACAAACAAAGGCCTCCCAGCCAGCCAAAGAAAAGTCTCCCAGTCGGCCAAACACAAAAAAGGCCAAAACAGACGGCCAAACAAACACAAAAAAGGCCTCCCAGTCGGCCAAACAAACCAAGGCCTCCCAGTCGGCCAAACAAACAAACCAAGGCCTCCCAGTCGGCCAAACAAACAAACCAAGGCCTCCCAGTCGGCCAAACAAACAAACCAAGGCCTCCCAGTCGGCCAAACAAACAAACCAAGGCCTCCCAGTCGGCCAAACAAACAAACCAAGGCCTCCCAGTCGGCCAAACAAACAAACCAAGGCCTCCCAGTCGGCCAAACAAACACACAAAAGGCCTCCCAGCCGGCCAAACAAACACACAAAAGGCCAAAACAGACGGCCAAACAAACACACAAAAGGCCTCCCAGACGGCCAAACAAACACAAAAAAGGCCAAAACAGACGGCCAAACAAACACTAAACAAAGGCCTCGCAGCCTGTCCAACAAACAAAGGCCTCCCAGCCGGTCAAACAAACAAAGGCCTCCCAGCCGGTCAAACAAACAAAGGCCTCCCAGCCGGTCAAACAAACAAAGGCCTCCCAGCCGGTCAAACAAACAAAGGCCTCCCAGCCAGGCAAAGAAAAGTCTCCCAGCCAGCCAAAGAAAAGTCTCCCAGCCAGCCAAAGAAAAGTCTCCCAGCCGGCCAAACACAAAAAAGGCCAAAACAGACGGCCAAACAAACACAAAAAAGGCCTCCCAGTCGGCCAAACAAACAAACCAAGGCCTCCCAGTCGGCCAAACAAACAAACCATGGCTTCCCAGTCGGCCAAACAAACAAACCAAGGCCTCCCAGTCGGCCAAACAAACAAACCAAGGCCTCCCAGTCGGCCAAACAAACCAAGGCCACACAGTCGGCCAAACAAACCAAGGCCACACAGTCGGCCAAACAAACCAAGGCCACCCAGTCGGCCAAACAAACCAAGGCCTCCCAGTCGGCCAAACAAACCAAGGCCTCCCAGTCGGCCAAACAAACCAAGGCCTCCCAGTCGGCCAAACAAACCAAGGCCTCCCAGTCGGCCAAACAAACAAACCAAGGCCTCCCAGTCGGCCAAACAAACAAACCAAGGCCTCCCAGTCGGCCAAACAAACAAACCAAGGCCTCCCAGTCGGCCAAACAAACAAACCAAGGCCTCCCAGTCGGCCAAACAAACAAACCAAGGCCTCCCAGTCGGCCAAACAAACCAAGGCCTCCCAGTCGGCCAAACAAACAAACCAAGGCCTCCCAGTCGGCCAAACAAACAAACCAAGGCCTCCCAGTCGGCCAAACAAACAAACCAAGGCCTCCCAGTCGGCCAAACAAACAAACCAAGGCCTCCCAGTCGGCCAAACAAACAAACCAAGGCCTCCCAGTCGGCCAAACAAACAAACCAAGGCCTCCCAGTCGGCCAAACAAACAAACCAAGGCCTCCCAGTCGGCCAAACAAACAAACCAAGGCCTCCCAGTCGGCCAAACAAACAAACCAAGGCCTCCCAGTCGGCCAAACAAACAAACCAAGGCCTCCCAGTCGGCCAAACAAACAAACCAAGGCCTCCCAGTCGGCCAAACAAACAAACCAAGGCCTCCCAGTCGGCCAAACAAACAAACCAAGGCCTCCCAGTCGGCCAAACAAACAAACCAAGGCCTCCCAGTCGGCCAAACAAACCAAGGCCTCCCAGTCGGCCAAACAAACCAAGGCCTCCCAGTCGGCCAAACAAACCAAGGCCTCCCAGTCGGCCAAACAAACCAAGGCCTCCCAGTCGGCCAAACAAACCAAGGCCTCCCAGTCGGCCAAACAAACCAAGGCCTCCCAGTCGGCCAAACAAACCAAGGCCTCCCAGTTGGCCAAACAAACCAAGGCCTCCCAGTCGGCCAAACAAACAAACCAAAGCCTCCCAGTCGGCCAAACAAACAAACCAAAGCCTCCCAGTCGGCCAAACAAACAAACCAAAGCCTCCCAGTCGGCCAAACAAACCAAAGGCTTCCCAGCCGGCCAAACAAACAAAGGCTTCCCAGCCGGTCAAACAAACAAAGGCCTCCCAGCCAGCCAAAGAAAAGTCTCCCAGCCAGCCAAAGAAAAGTCTCCCAGTCGGCCAAACACAAAAAAGGCCAAAACAGACAGCCGGCCAAACACAAAAAAGGCCAAACACAAAAAAGGCCAAAACAGACGGCCAAACAAACACAAAAAAGGCCTCCCAGCCGGTCAAACAAACAAAGGCCTCCCAGCCGGTCAAACAAACAAAGGCCTCCCAGCCAGCCAAAGAAAAGTCTCCCAGTCGGCCAAACACAAAAAAGGCCAAAACAGACGGCCAAACAAACACAAAAAAGGCCTCCCAGTCGGCCAAACAAACCAAGGCCTCCCAGTCGGCCAAACAAACAAACCAAGGCCTCCCAGTCGGCCAAACAAACAAACCAAGGCCTCCCAGTCGGCCAAACAAACAAACCAAGGCCTCCCAGTCGGCCAAACAAACAAACCAAGGCCTCCCAGTCGGCCAAACAAACAAACCAAGGCCTCCCAGTCGGCCAAACAAACAAACCAAGGCCTCCCAGTCGGCCAAACAAACACACAAAAGGCCTCCCAGCCGGCCAAACAAACACACAAAAGGCCAAAACAGACGGCCAAACAAACACACAAAAGGCCTCCCAGACGGCCAAACAAACACAAAAAAGGCCAAAACAGACGGCCAAACAAACACTAAACAAAGGCCTCGCAGCCTGTCCAACAAACAAAGGCCTCCCAGCCGGTCAAACAAACAAAGGCCTCCCAGCCGGTCAAACAAACAAAGGCCTCCCAGCCGGTCAAACAAACAAAGGCCTCCCAGCCGGTCAAACAAACAAAGGCCTCCCAGCCAGGCAAAGAAAAGTCTCCCAGCCAGCCAAAGAAAAGTCTCCCAGCCAGCCAAAGAAAAGTCTCCCAGCCGGCCAAACACAAAAAAGGCCAAACACAAAAAAGGCCAAAACAGACGGCCAAACAAACACAAAAAAGGCCTCCCAGTCGGCCAAACAAACAAACCAAGGCCTCCCAGTCGGCCAAACAAACAAACCATGGCTTCCCAGTCGGCCAAACAAACAAACCAAGGCCTCCCAGTCGGCCAAACAAACAAACCAAGGCCTCCCAGTCGGCCAAACAAACCAAGGCCACACAGTCGGCCAAACAAACCAAGGCCACCCAGTCGGCCAAACAAACCAAGGCCACCCAGTCGGCCAAACAAACCAAGGCCTCCCAGTCGGCCAAACAAACCAAGGCCTCCCAGTCGGCCAAACAAACCAAGGCCTCCCAGTCGGCCAAACAAACCAAGGCCTCCCAGTCGGCCAAACAAACAAACCAAGGCCTCCCAGTCGGCCAAACAAACCAAGGCCTCCCAGTCGGCCAAACAAACAAACCAAGGCCTCCCAGTCGGCCAAACAAACAAACCAAGGCCTCCCAGTCGGCCAAACAAACCAAGGCCTCCCAGTCGGCCAAACAAACAAACCAAGGCCTCCCAGTCGGCCAAACAAACAAACCAAGGCCTCCCAGTCGGCCAAACAAACAAACCAAGGCCTCCCAGTCGGCCAAACAAACAAACCAAGGCCTCCCAGTCGGCCAAACAAACAAACCAAGGCCTCCCAGTCGGCCAAACAAACCAAGGCCACACAGTCGGCCAAACAAACCAAGGCCACCCAGTCGGCCAAACAAACCAAGGCCACCCAGTCGGCCAAACAAACCAAGGCCTCCCAGTCGGCCAAACAAACAAACCAAGGCCACCCAGTCGGCCAAACAAACCAAGGCCTCCCAGTCGGCCAAACAAACCAAGGCCTCCCAGTCGGCCAAACAAACCAAGGCCTCCCAGTCGGCCAAACAAACCAAGGCCTCCCAGTCGGCCAAACAAACAAACCAAGGCCTCCCAGTCGGCCAAACAAACCAAGGCCTCCCAGTCGGCCAAACAAACAAACCAAGGCCTCCCAGTCGGCCAAACAAACAAACCAAGGCCTCCCAGTCGGCCAAACAAACAAACCAAGGCCTCCCAGTCGGCCAAACAAACAAACCAAGGCCTCCCAGTCGGCCAAACAAACAAACCAAGGCCTCCCAGTCGGCCAAACAAACAAACCAAGGCCTCCCAGTCGGCCAAACAAACAAACCAAGGCCTCCCAGTCGGCCAAACAAACAAACCAAGGCCTCCCAGTCGGCCAAACAAACCAAGGCCTCCCAGTCGGCCAAACAAACCAAGGCCTCCCAGTCGGCCAAACAAACCAAGGCCTCCCAGTCGGCCAAACAAACCAAGGCCTCCCAGTCGGCCAAACAAACCAAGGCCTCCCAGTCGGCCAAACAAACCAAGGCCTCCCAGTCGGCCAAACAAACCAAGGCCTCCCAGTCGGCCAAACAAACAAACCAAAGCCTCCCAGTCGGCCAAACAAACAAACCAAAGCCTCCCAGTCGGCCAAACAAACAAACCAAAGCCTCCCAGTCGGCCAAACAAACCAAAGGCTTCCCAGCCGGCCAAACAAACAAAGGCTTCCCAGCCGGTCAAACAAACAAAGGCCTCCCAGCCAGCCAAAGAAAAGTCTCCCAGCCAGCCAAAGAAAAGTCTCCCAGTCAGCCAAACACAAAAAAGGCCAAAACAGACAGCCGGCCAAACACAAAAAAGGCCAAACACAAAAAAGGCCAAAACAGACGGCCAAACAAACACAAAAAAGGCCTCCCAGCCGGTCAAACAAACAAAGGCCTCCCAGCCAGCCAAAGAAAAGTCTCCCAGTCGGCCAAACACAAAAAAGGCCAAAACAGACGGCCAAACAAACACAAAAAAGGCCTCCCAGTCGGCCAAACAAACCAAGGCCTCCCAGTCGGCCAAACAAACAAACCAAGGCCTCCCAGTCGGCCAAACAAACAAACCAAGGCCTCCCAGTCGGCCAAGCAAACAAACCAAGGCCTCCCAGTCGGCCAAACAAACAAACCAAGGCCTCCCAGTCGGCCAAACAAACAAACCAAGGCCTCCCAGTCGGCCAAACAAACAAACCAAGGCCTCCCAGTCGGCCAAACAAACAAACCAAGGCCTCCCAGTCGGCCAAACAAACAAACCAAGGCCTCCCAGTCGGCCAAACAAACAAACCAAGGCCTCCCAGTCGGCCAAACAAACAAACCAAGGCCTCCCAGTCGGCCAAACAAACAAACCAAGGCCTCCCAGTCGGCCAAACAAACACACAAAAGGCCTCCCAGCCGGCCAAACAAACACACAAAAGGCCAAAACAGACGGCCAAACAAACACACAAAAGGCCTCCCAGACGGCCAAACAAAAACAAAAAAGGCCAAAACAGACGGCCAAACAAACACTAAACAAAGGCCTCGCAGCCTGTCCAACAAACAAAGGCCTCCCAGCCGGTCAAACAAACAAAGGCCTCCCAGCCGGTCAAACAAACAAAGGCCTCCCAGCCGGTCAAACAAACAAAGGCCTCCCAGCCAGGCAAAGAAAAGTCTCCCAGCCAGCCAAAGAAAAGTCTCCCAGCCAGCCAAAGAAAAGTCTCCCAGCCGGCCAAACACAAAAAAGGCCAAACACAAAAAAGGCCAAAACAGACGGCCAAACAAACACAAAAAAGGCCTCCCAGTCGGCCAAACAAACAAACCAAGGCCTCCCAGTCGGCCAAACAAACAAACCATGGCTTCCCAGTCGGCCAAACAAACAAACCATGGCCTCCCAGTCGGCCAAACAAACAAACCAAGGCCTCCCAGTCGGCCAAACAAACCAAGGCCACACAGTCGGCCAAACAAACCAAGGCCACCCAGTCGGCCAAACAAACCAAGGCCACCCAGTCGGCCAAACAAACCAAGGCCTCCCAGTCGGCCAAACAAACCAAGGCCTCACAGTCGGCCAAACAAACCAAGGCCTCCCAGTCGGCCAAACAAACCAAGGCCTCCCAGTCGGCCAAACAAACCAAGGCCTCCCAGTCGGCCAAACAAACCAAGGCCTCCCAGTCGGCCAAACAAACAAACCAAGGCCTCCCAGTCGGCCAAACAAACAAACCAAAGCCTCCCAGTCGGCCAAACAAACAAACCAAGGCTTCCCAGCCGGCCAAACAAACAAACCAAGGCTTCCCAGCCGGCCAAACAAACAAACCAAAGCCTCCCAGTCGGCCAAACAAACAAACCAAAGCCTCCCAGTCGGCCAAACAAACCAAAGGCTTCCCAGCCGGCCAAACAAACAAAGGCTTCCCAGCCGGTCAAACAAACAAAGGCCTCCCAGCCAGCCAAAGAAAAGTCTCCCAGCCAGCCAAAGAAAAGTCTCCCAGTCGGCCAAACACAAAAAAGGCCAAAACAGACAGCCGGCCAAACACAAAAAAGGCCAAACACAAAAAAGGCCAAAACAGACGGCCAAACAAACACAAAAAAGGCCTCCCAGCCAGCCAAAGAAAAGTCTCCCAGTCGGCCAAACACAAAAAAGGCCAAAACAGACGGCCAAACAAACAAACCAAGGCCTCCCAGTCGGCCAAACAAACAAACCAAGGCCTCCCAGTCGGCCAAACAAACAAACCAAGGCCTCCCAGTCGGCCAAACAAACAAACCAAGGCCTCCCAGTCGGCCAAACAAACAAACCAAGGCCTCCCAGTCGGCCAAACAAACAAACCAAGGCCTCCCAGTCGGCCAAACAAACAAACCAAGTCCTCCCAGTCGGCCAAACAAACAAACCAAGGCCTCCCAGTCGGCCAAACAAACCAAGGCCTCCCAGTCGGCCAAACAAACCAAGGCCTCCCAGTCGGCCAAACAAACAAACCAAAGCCTCCCAGTCGGCCAAACAAACAAACCAAAGCCTCCCAGTCGGCCAAACAAACAAACCAAAGCCTCCCAGCCGGCCAAACAAACAAACCGAGGCTTCCCAGCCGGCCAAACAAACAAACCGAGGCTTCCCAGCCGGCCAAACAAACAAACCGAGGCTTCCCAGCCCGCCAAACAAACAAAGGCTTTTCAGCCGGCCAGCCAAACAAAGTCTTCCCAGCCGGCCAGCCAAACAAAGTCTTCCCAGCCGGCCAAACAAACAAAGGCTTCCCAGCCGGCCAAACAAACAAAGGCTTCCCAGCCGGCCAAACAAACAAAGGCTTCCCAGCCGGTCAAAGAAAAGTCTCCCAGCCAGCCAAAGAAAAGTCTCCCAGTCGGCCAAACACAAAAAAGGCCAAAACAGACGGCCGGCCAAACACAAAAAAGGCCAAAACAGACGGCCAAACAAACACAAAAAAGGCCTCCCAGTCGGCCAAACAAACACAAAAAAGGCCTCCCAGTCGGCCAAACAAACAAACCAAGGCCTCCCAGTCGGCCAAACAAACAAACCAAGGCCTCCCAGTCGGCCAAACAAACAAACCAAGGCCTCCCAGTCGGCCAAACAAACAAACCAAGCCCTCCCAGTCGGCCAAACAAACAAACCAAGGCCTCCCAGTCGGCCAAACAAACAAACCAAGGCCTCCCAGTCGGCCAAACAAACAAACCAAGGCCTCCCAGTCGGCCAAACAAACAAACCAAGGCCTCCCAGTCGGCCAAACAAACAAACCAAGGCCTCCCAGTCGGCCAAACAAACAAACCAAGGCCTCCCAGTCGGCCAAACAAACAAACCAAGGCCTCCCAGTCGGCCAAACAAACACACAAAAGGCCTCCCAGCCGGCCAAACAAACACACAAAAGGCCAAAACAGACGGCCAAACAAACACACAAAAGGCCTCCCAGACGGCCAAACAAACACAAAAAAGGCCAAAACAGACGGCCAAACAAACACTAAACAAAGGCCTCGCAGCCTGTCCAACAAACAAAGGCCTCCCAGCCGGTCAAACAAACAAAGGCCTCCCAGCCGGTCAAACAAACAAAGACCTCCCAGCCGGTCAAACAAACAAAGGCCTCCCAGCCAGGCAAAGAAAAGTCTCCCAGCCAGCCAAAGAAAAGTCTCCCAGCCAGCCAAAGAAAAGTCTCCCAGCCGGCCAAACACAAAAAAGGCCAAACACAAAAAAGGCCTCCCAGTCGGCCAAACAAACAAACCAAGGCCTCCCAGTCGGCCAAACAAACAAACCATGGCCTCCCAGTCGGCCAAACAAACAAACCAAGGCCTCCCAGTCGGCCAAACAAACAAACCAAGGCCACCCAGTCGGCCAAACAAACCAAGGCCACCCAGTCGGCCAAACAAACCAAGGCCACCCAGTCGGCCAAACAAACCAAGGCCTCCCAGTCGGCCAAACAAACCAAGGCCTCCCAGTCGGCCAAACAAACCAAGGCCTCCCAGTCGGCCAAACAAACCAAGGCCTCCCAGTCGGCCAAACAAACCAAGGCCTCCCAGTCGGCCAAACAAACCAAGGCCTCCCAGTCGGCCAAACAAACCAAGGCCTCCCAGTCGGCCAAACAAACAAACCAAGGCCTCCCAGTCGGCCAAACAAACAAACCAAGGCCTCCCAGTCGGCCAAACAAACAAACCAAAGCCTCCCAGTCGGCCAAACAAACAAACCAAGGCTTCCCAGCCGGCCAAACAAACAAACCAAGGCTTCCCAGCCGGCCAAACAAACAAACCAAGGCTTCCCAGCCGGCCAAACAAACAAACCAAGGCTTCCCAGCCCGCCAAACAAACAAACCAAGGCTTCCCAGCCCGCCAAACAAACAAAGGCTTCCCAGCCCGCCAAACAAAGGCTTCCCAGCCGGCCAAACAAACAAAGGCTTCCCAGCCGGCCAAACAAACAAAGGCTTCCCAGCCGGCCAAACAAACAAAGGCTTCCCAGCCGGTCAAACAAACAAAGGCCTCCCAGCCAGCCAAAGAAAAGTCTCCCAGCCAGCCAAAAAAAAGTCTCCCAGTCGGCCAAACACAAAAAAGGCCAAAACAGACGGCCGGCCAAACACAAAAAAGGCCAAAACAGACAGCCGGCCAAACACAAAAAAGGCCAAACACAAAAAAGGCCTCCCAGCCAGCCAAAGAAAAGTCTCCCAGCCAGCCAAAGAAAAGTCTCCCAGTCGGCCAAACACAAAAAAGGCCAAAACAGACGGCCGGCCAAACACAAAAAAGGCCAAAACAGACGGCCGGCCAAACACAAAAAAGGCCAAAACAGACGGCCGGCCAAACAAACAAACCAAGGCCTCCCAGTCGGCCAAACAAACAAACCAAGCCTCCCAGTCGGCCAAACAAACAAACCAAGGCCTCCAAGTCGGCCAAACAAACCAAGGCCTCCCAGTCGGCCAAACAAACAAACCAAGGCCTCCCAGTCGGCCAAACAAACAAACCAAGGCCTCCCAGTCGGCCAAACAAACAAACCAAGGCCTCCCAGCCGGCCAAACAAACAAACCAAGGCCTCCCAGCCGGCCAAACAAACAAACCAAGGCCTCCCAGCCGGCCAAACAAACAAACCAAGGCCTCCCAGCCGGCCAAACAAACAAACCAAGGCCTCCCAGCCGGCCAAACAAACAAACCAAGGCCTCCCAGCCGGCCAAACAAACAAACCAAGGCCTCCCAGCCGGCCAAACAAACAAACCAAGGCCTCCCAGCCGGCCAAACAAACAAACCAAGGCCTCCCAGCCGGCCAAACAAACAAACCAAGGCCTCCCAGCCGGCCAAACAAACAAACCAAGGCCTCCCAGCCGGCCAAACAAACAAACCAAGGCCTCCCAGCCGGCCAAACAAACAAACCAAGGCCTCCCAGCCGGCCAAACAAACAAACCAAGGCCTCCCAGTCGGCCAAACAAACCAAAGCCTCCCAGTCGGCCAAACAAACAAACCAAAGCCTCCCAGTCGGCCAAACAAACAAACCAAAGCCTCCCAGTCGGCCAAACAAACAAACCAAAGCCTCCCAGTCGGCCAAACAAACAAACCAAGGCCTCCCAGTCGGCCAAACAAACAAACCAAGGCCTCCCAGTCGGCCAAACAAACAAACCAAGGCCTCCCAGTCGGCCAAACAAACAAACCAAGGCCTCCCAGTCGGCCAAACAAACAAACCAAGGCCTCCCAGCCGGCCAAACAAACAAACCAAGGCCTCCCAGCCGGCCAAACAAACAAACCAAGGCCTCCCAGCCGGCCAAACAAACAAACCAAGGCCTCCCAGCCGGCCAAACAAACAAACCAAGGCCTCCCAGCCGGCCAAACAAACAAACCAAGGCCTCCCAGCCGGCCAAACAAACCAAGGCCTCCCAGCCGGCCAAACAAACAAACCAAGGCCTCCCAGCCGGCCAAACAAACAAACCAAGGCCTCCCAGTCGGCCAAACAAACAAACCAAGGCCTCCCAGTCGGCCAAACAAACAAACCAAGGCCTCCCAGTCGGCCAAACAAACAAACCAAAGCCTCCCAGTCGGCCAAACAAACCAAAGCCTTCCAGTCGGCCAAACAAACAAACCAAAGCCTCCCAGTCGGCCAAACAAACCAAGGCTTCCCAGCCGGCCAAACCAAGGCTTCCCAGCCGGCCAAACCAAGGCTTCCCAGCCGGCCAAACCAAGGCTTCCCAGCCGGCCAAACCAAGGCTTCCCAGCCGGCCAAACCAAGGCTTCCCAGCCGGCCAAACCAAGGCTTCCCAGCCGGCCAAACCAAGGCTTCCCAGCCGGCCAAACCAAGGCTTCCCAGCCGGCCAAACAAACAAAGGCTTCCCAGCCGGCCAAACAAACAAAGGCTTCCCAGCCGGCCAAACAAACAAAGGCTTCCCAGCCGGCCAAACAAACAAAGGCTTCCCAGCCGGCCAAACAAACAAAGGCTTCCCAGCCGGCCAAACAAACATACAAAGGCCTCCCAGCCGGCCAAACAAACAATACTTGAATTTCAGTGCAAATTCAAGTATTTCTATATATACACACACAAATATTTTTTAATTTAGTGCAAATTCAAGTATTTCTCTATCTATACACAAATACATACATATATACACACTCTTGAATTTGCACTGTAATTCAAGAATTTCTAGATATACAAGACACACACACACACATATATATATATATATATATACATATATATATATATACACACACACACACACACACACACACACACATATATATAAAAGAAATGTATATATAGAAATACTTGAATTTGCACTGAAATTCAAGAATGAATATATATAACAAATGTATATATAGAAATACCTGAATTTGCACTGAAATTCAAGAATGAATATATATATAACAAATGTATATATAGAAATACCTAAATTTGCACTGAAATTCAAGAATGAATATATATATAACAAATGTATATATAGAAATACCTAAATTTGCACTGAAATTCAAGAATGAATATATATAACAAATGTATATATAGAAATACCTGAATTTGCACTGAAATTCAAGAATGAATATATATATAACAAATGTATATATAGAAATACCTGAATTTGCACTGAAATTCAAGAATGAATATATATATATATACATGATATATATAGAAATATCTGAATTTGCACTGAAATTCAAGAATGAATATATATATAGAAATATCTGAATTTGCACTGCAATTCAAGAATATATATATATATATCTGAATTTGCACTGAAATTCAAGAATGAATATATATATATATATGATATATAGAAATATCTGAATTTGCACTGAAATTCAAGAATGAATATATATATATAGAACTGTCTGAATTTGCACTGAAATTCAAGAATGAATACATATATGATATATAGAAATATCTGAATTTGCACTGAAATTCAAGAATATATATGTATGATATATATAGAAATACCTGAATTTGCACTGAAATTCAAGAATGAATATATATATATGATATATAGAAATACCTGAATTTGCACTGATTCAAGAATATATATATATATATATATATATATATATAGAAATACCTGAATTTGCACTGATTCAAGAATATATATATATATATATATAGAAATACCTGAATTTGCACTGATATTCAAGAATGAATATATATATATATAGAAATACCTGAATTTGCACTGATATTCAAGAATGAATATATATAGAGAAATACCTGAATTTGCACTGATATTCAAGAATACACACACACACACACACTAAGAAGGATGCGGTGGAAAGCACATTTTTTCCTCCACCCTGAAACAAAAGGAACGCAAAAGAAAACTTACGGATTCAAATCTACCAAGAACCCACCCACAGTTGAGGAACTAAAGGATTTTGAGAACGACATGCTCAAAATGATACAATCAGTCAAATTCAAGCCAGTCCGCAACCCACTCCTCACCAAGCTGAAAAATGACAAGGAGCGCATCAAGAAAGTAAACAACCTCATCATAGCTGCCGATAAAACCACAAACTTCTACAGAATGGACATACCAGAACATAACACCTTACTGGACAGAAGCATCACCAAATCATACAAAAAAGCACAACCCAACACTTTACAGAACATCCACCTGGAAAATAAAAGGATCGCGGCTGAACTGGACATTGAGGACAGGGTGGACGCCACAGCCAACAAGGAAGCCTTCATCACATTGAAGGACCACAAACCCAACTTCGCAAATAACCCAACATGCCGACTAATAAACCCAACTAAATCTGAAATAGGAAAAATCAGCAAAATAATCCTGGACAGAGTCAACACAAAAATCAAGGACAAAACACCACTCAACCAATGGAGAAATACAGCAGCAGTAATCAAATGGTTCAACAACATCCAAGACAAACAGCACAACTTTATCTCCTTCGATATCGAAGAATTTTACCCTTCCATCACGCAAGACCTACTGACTCAAGCACTAGACTTCGCCTCAATCACAGGCAACGAAAGAAACATCATCATCCACGCAAAAAACTCCATACTCATCCACAACAGTACACCATGGCAAAAAAAGAACAATTCAATATTTGACGTCACTATGGGAAGTTTTGACGGAGCAGAAACGTGTGAACTCGTTGGGAGTTTCCTCCTCTCCCAGCTCGCTAGCCTCAACCTGAACCTTGGTATTTACCGTGATGACGGACTGGCAGTGTGTCGCGCCTCGCTAAGGAGCAGCGAGAATACCAAGCGCATATGCCAAATTTTCAAAGAGAACGGCCTACGGATCACGATTGAAGCCAACAAGCACACAGTCACCTTCCTCGACGTCACTTTCAACCTGAGAAATAACAGCTACCAACCATTCACGAAATCCAACACAACACTCCAATACGTGCACCATGACAGCAACCACCCACCCACCACCACGAAAAGAATACCTACCGGAATTAATAAAAGGCTATCGATGCTGTCATCTAGCAAAGCTGAATTTGACCAAGCAACCCCCCCGTACCAAAAAGCCCTTGATGAAAGCGGATACAATTTCACCCTCACCTATGAACCCACGCCAGGAAACCAACCAAAAAAGAACAGAAAACGAATCATCATCTGGTACAACCCCCCATACAGCAAAAACGTTTCAACTAAAATTGGCCACAAATTCCTCACTCTGATTGACAAACACTTCCCCAAAGGCAACACCCTAAGAAAAGTATTCAACAAGAACAACATTAAATTGAGCTACAGCTGTATGAACAATATACGACAAATTATCTCAAACCACAACAAAACAATTGCAAATGAGCCGTCGGCCCCCGGACAGAGCGACCCCAAAACCAACAAAGGCTGCAACTGCCGCAAGAAACCTGATTGCCCTCTCAACGGGGGGTGCTTACAAACATCAGTTGTTTACCAATCTAAGGTAACACGCAAGGACATTAACACATCAGACACATATGTAGGATTAACCGAGGGAGAGTTTAAAACCAGATGGAACAATCACAAGGCTTCTTTCAGGAACTAAAACCTGCGGAATACCACAGAACTCAAACACATTCGGGACCTCAAAGACAATAATGTTGAATATTTAACAACATGGCAAATTCTTGCATCCAGCACACCTTACAATAGTGGTAATAAAAGATGCAACCTATGCTTGAAAGAGAAACTGATTATATACCGTCCAGACCTGTCATCCCTCAACAAGCGCAGCGAAATTGTATCAGCATGCCGCCACAGACGGAAACACCTCCTAGGTAACACATGAGCCAATCACCACGCCCCTACGCCAGCCTGTACCCACCCACTCTGTGCCCTATATAAACCATGGTATGTGAATGCTCCCATTAAAATCTCCTGATGATTGAGGGAACCCCTCATGAAACAGGCCTGTAGAGATGAAGTAGTCTTGTGATTTTTTTTCCCACACACATACAAAAGAAATGTATGTATATAGAAATACTTGAATCTGCACTGATATTCAAGAATTTCTATATATAACAAATATATATATATATATATATATATATATATATATACACACATATATATATATCGAAATACCTGAATTTGCACTGATATTCAAGAATTTCTATATATATATATATATATATATATATATATATATATATATGAAATGTATACATAGAAATACCTGAATTTGCACTGAAATTCAAGTATTTCTTATGTGTACATCTGCATACGAGAGGGGCGGCATGGCGTAGTGGGTAGAGCAACCGTGCCAGAAACCTGAGGGTTGCAGGTTCGCTCCCCGCCTCTTACCATCCAAAAATAGCTGCCGTTGTGTCCTTGGGCGGGACACTTCACCCTTTGCCACTCACACCGGTGAATTGAATGACAGGTGGTGGTCGGAGGGGCCGTTGGCGCAAATTGCAGCCACGCTTCAGTCAGTCTACCCCAGGGCAGCTGTGGCTATGAAAGTAGCTTACCACCACCAGGTGTGAACGAATGATGGGTTCTACATGTAAAGCGACTTTGGGTACTTAGAAAAGCGCTATATAAATCCCAGTTATTATTACATACACACATAAGAAACACTTGAATTTCAGTGCTTCTCCCGGAACAACCATTCTCCCGAATTTCCATCCGGCCCTGAGTGAGGACAGCCTGTCGTCACGTCCGCTTTTTGTGCAGGCCTCGTCACATTATAACATCTACGGCTTTTGGAGCTCAGTGCACCAACTGCACACACAAGAAGGAGACTATTATATATGTCTCTGTTATCCATAGGTTTATCTATAACCCATAAAGTAGGCAGGCACGGAGCTATTTCTCAGCGTGTGTTTATTCCAGCCGGCACGTTAACACACTGACACAACATCCAGATTCCCATCATGCATTGCTTCAAAAGTACGGCAAGTAGTGATGTCCAAACAAAGACTGACAATAGAACGAGGATGGACAATTCAACCCTGAACTCACTCCTTTCCCGCAAATTAAATTTCACCTATGCTACTTCAAAGGCTGTGCTACTGGCTGCAAAGCATTGCACTTTAAAATACAACAATGAGTAGGAGTGTTGTGTATGTATATATATGTAAATTATATTAATTATTATATGTATAAGGAATACTTGAATTTGCATTGAAATTCAAGTATATCTTTTGTGTATATATATAAATAAAATAAATACTTGAATTTCAGTGCAAATTCAAGTATTTCTTATATATAATAAAATAAATACTTGAATTTCAGTGCAAATTCAAGTATTTCTTATATATACACATACATATATATACACACAGACACACACACACACACACACACACAAACACTACTCATTGTTGTATTTGAAAGTGCAATGCTTTGCAGCCAGTAGCACAGCCTTTGAAGTAGCATAGGTGAAATTTAATTTGCGGGAAAGGAGTGAGTTTAGGGTTGAATTGTCCATCCTCGTTCTATTCTGTCAGTCTTTGTTTGGACATCACTACTTGCCGTACTTTTGAAGCAATGCATGATGGGAATCTGGATGTTGTGTCAGTGTGTTAACGTGCCGGCTGGAATAAACACACTGAGAAATATCTCCGTGCCTTCCTACTTTATGGGTTATAGATAAACCTATGGATAACAGAGACATATATAATAGTCTCCTTCTTGTGTGTGCAGTTGGTGCACTGAGCTCCAAAAGCCGTAGATGTTATAACGTGACTGGGCCGGCACAAAAAGCGGACATGACAGGCTGTCCTCACTCAAGCCCGGCTGGAAATCGAGAGAAATTCGGGAGAATGGTTGTTCCGGGAGAAGCACTGAAATTCAAGTATTTTTTATGTGTACATCTACATACACATATACACATAAGAAATACTTGAATTTCAGTGCTTCTCCCGGAACAACCATTCTCACAAATTTCCATCCGGCCTTGAGTGAGGACAGCCTGTCGTCACGTCCGCTTTTCGTGCCGGCCTCGTCACGTTATAACATCTACGGCTTTTGGAGCTCAGTGCACCAACTGCACACACAAGAAGGAGACTATTATATATGTCTCTGTTATCCATAGGTTTATCTATAACCCATGAAGTAGGCAGGCACGGAGCTATTTCTCAGTGTGTTTATTCCAGCCGGCACGTTAATACGCTGACACAACATCCAGATTCCCATCATGCATTGCTTCAAAAGTACGGCAAGTAGTGATGTCCAAACAAAGACTGACAGAATAGAACAAGGATGGACAATTCAACCCTGAACTCACTCCTTTCCTGCAAATTAAATTTCACCTATGCTACTTCAAAGGCTGTGCTACTGGCTGCAAAGCATTGCACTTTCAAATACAACAATGAGTAGGAGTGTTGTGTATGTATATATGTATATTATATTAAAAATATTATTATTATTATTATTATTATATGTATAAGGAATACTTGAATTTGCATTGAAATTCAAGTATATATTTTGTGTATATATATATAAATAAAATAAATACTTGAATTTCAGTGCAAATTCAAGTATTTCTTATATATAATAAAATAAATACTTGAATTTCAGTGCAAATTCAAGTATTTCTTATATATACATACATATAAACACACTCTACTCATTGTTGTATTTGAAAGTGCAATGCTTTGCAGCCAGTAGCACAGCCTTCAAAGGAGCATAGGTGAAATTTAATTTGCGGGAAAGGAGTGAGTTCAGGGTTGAATTGTCCATCCTCATTCTATTCACTGTCAGTCTTCGTTTGGACATCACTACTTGCCGTACTTTTGAAGCAATGCATGATGGGAATCTGGATGTTGTGTCAGTGTGTTAACGTGCCGGCTGGAATAAACACACGCTGAGAAATAGCTCCGTGCCTTCCTACTTTATGGGTTATAGATAAACCTATGGATAACAGAGACATATATAATAGTCTCCTTCTTGTGTGTGCAGTTGGTGCACTGAGCTCCAAAAGCCGTAGATGTCATAACGTGACTGGGCCGGCACAAAAAGCGGACATGATGACACCTACAACATATTAAATAAAAACATAGAAAAAACTAGCAGCAGCGGTAAAGTTTAGATCCATGAAGGAAAGAAGTGAATGAATGTTTATAACTGAATACATTCACATATGCATACACATTTGTTTTCTTTTTTTCTTAATGAAGTAACGTTTATGACAACCTTTATCCAAAACACAATATAGAAGAGATATACCATAATTCATAAGTTTTTTTTTGGTTTGTTTTTTTAAAACGCTTACAAAAAAGTCGGACCCCAAAAATGTACTGTGGGACCCCATTTTGAAAATTCCTAGCGCAAACACTGCTGTCAGAGGAGAAAACTGCTGTATTTAAATAAATATCTATAAAGCAAGTTCGAGTATTGGCAAATTTTCACCTAGTCCCGGCCTTGGCACGCATATACGTGTCCTCTTTTTGGGATTTCACAATATGGTCAGCCTAATTAAAGCAGCTAAGCACAAGATAGAAGCAACCCTCGACTAACACCCTCCCCCTTACACCTCCACGGATCCTAAATAACCAAATGTTAATCAAACGGATTTTTAATGTATATAATTGTTGTTCTTATGCTATCTGAACTCACTATGTTCTCCTCATCCCACCCCCCGGATTGTAAATCATTCAATGTATATACTCTGATTAACTTGTGCGATGACTGTATTATGATGATAGTACATATATATTTGTGCCATGAATTGATTACGTGGACCCCGACTTAAACAAGTTGAAAAACGTATCCGGGTGTTACCATTTAGTGGTCAATTGTACGGAATATGTACTTAACTGTACAATCTACTAATAACAGTTTCAATCAATCAATCAATAGAAAGCACACGATAGAAAGCATCAACACATACAGTAGAAAGCAAGCGAAAAAGACCAAAGTATTAGTCACTGTGAATAAAAAAAACGTATTTTCAATCAATCATCAATAGAAAGCACATGATAGAAAGCATCAACACAAACAGTAGAAAGCAAGTGAAAAAGACCAAAGTATAACTCACTGTGAACAAAACCCGTCCGATCCACATCCGTCACAAAAGAATAATGATGAAGCGCCGAAGGAGGAACTCGGGTGGAACTAAATAGAACTAATTAAACGAGCAACAGGTGTGCTCACAGCTGTAGACACGGAGCAGATAGTAAAAGTGCCGTAAAAGACAGAGAGCAAACAGGAAACAGTAACAAAACAAGAGCACCAGGACAGGAAGTGATTTCAAACACAGTAAAAGCAAATATAACCAAAGTGTCAGTAGCACTTCTGACACACACATATATATATATATATATATATATATATATATATATATATATATACATATATTAGACCGAGACGTTATTTTGCGGCCCTCACCTTAATAGGAAAGTGTAATGTTAGTGCGAGTTTCACATGAATGGCGCTTGACAGCGTTGTGTGCGGAGCTGCAGGAATCTACCAATCACGGTGTGGTATATGGCTCTCGAGGGCCGAACATTGACGTCACTTGCGTGATGCAAACAGAGAAACGTTCTAAATAAAGTATTCTATTTAAGTTACTTTGAATTTACAACCCCCTGGCGCTGCTTTGTACTGTTTTTGTATTTACTTTGATTATTATTTTCAACTGTTTGTTAATGTTGAAATTTATAAATAAAGGTTTATATAAAAAAAGGTTTTAAATAAAGTGGTCCTCGTGTAAAACTGGAGCCTCCGTGTTTGTTATTGTAACCGAGGGTTTATATATGTCGCCTATACTGTATGAAAACTACAAAATAACAAACACGGAGGCTCTAGTTTTACACGAGGACCACTTTATTTCCTTTCTTTCAAAAACCTCCGCTTCACCCAACGTGTCACCCTTTCCGCTCTTAGGGCCTTCAAAATAAGAGCTCAAGGCATATACTGTATAACAGCTTATAACAGGAATTTAACATCACAAAGAGGCAAGCCCGTAAAAATAAGTTACATACCTCCCCTCCTACAAAAGCAAACGTCCTTGTTTCAACACAGCAACAGGATAAGTGCAAAAACAACACAGGCAGTTAAAACAAAAAACATAAACCTTTCCCCCCAAATATACAGAGCCTCACACACACAACAACAACAACAACAACAACAACAACAAAAATGTAACCGAGGGTTTATATATGTCGCCTATACTGTATAAAACTACAAAATAATGTAACCTATTTTTATGGGCTTGCCTCTTTGTAATGTTAAGTTCCTGTTGTAAGTACCATTTACCATTTAAGCTGTTATACAGTATATGCCTTGAGCTCTTATTTCGAAGGCCCTAAGAGCGGAAGTGGTGACACGTTGAGTGGAGCGGAGGTTTTAAAAGGAAGGATATAAATTGGTCCTCGTGTAAAAGTGGAGCCTCCGTGTTTGTTATTTTGTACTTTTATACAGTATAGGCGACATATATAAAAACCTCCGCTCCACTCAACGTGTCGCCACTTCCGCTCTTAGGGCCTTCAAAATAAGGGCTCAATGCATATACTGTATAACAGCTTATAACAGGAACTTCCATCCATCCATTTCCTACCGCTTGTCCCTTTTGGGGTCGCGGGGGGTGCTGGAGCCTATCTCAGCTGCATTCGGGCGAAAGGCGGGATACACCCTGGACAAGTCGTCATCTCATCGCAGGTAGAACAGGAACTTAACATCACAAAATGAAAGAGGCTCCGCCCCCTTCCTTCTTTCTTTGTGGACACGCCTACTTTGGTCATGTTCACTTTCATAACGTGTCTTCATGAAGAATGACAGACGTTTATCTTCATCTCAGGACAAAAGTAAACACTCCAAAAGTGTACTTCTCCAAAACACACAAAAAGTACTTGATCATTTCTTCCTTTACTAGTACTTGACAAAGTCGCTTGGAAGTAGGAGTACATCAACACAAGTACCTTGCTAAAATTAACACTCTTTATTAAATTGCAGTATATTCACGTATTTGTTACGTAACATTCAAGTACAAAATGTAAATCAAACATACATTTAGTTATAACATTCTCTTTTTATTACATAATATCAACATTTATTTACATTCAGATATTTAATGATCACACATTCTGTTATTTATTACATTTATTGTTATTTATTCTTTGAAATTAAGCATTCATTCATGTATTCTCAACATGCATATATAAGTATTACATTGTTTTTATTGTACACAGTAGTCATTTTCTACCTTTAAGTACTTATTACTATGATTACTGTTAATAAGTGAAGGGAAAGCAGGTGCCTTGCCCAAGGACACATCGGCAGTGACTCAGATGGCAGAAGCGGGGATCGAACCTGGAACCCTCGAGTTGCTCCACCACCCGAGCCACGCTTTTACTTTCCCCATTAGCATATTATTACTACTATTATTGCTAGTATTACCATTAAAATGTGTTTTTTCTTCAATCTTCATCTTGGGAGTTCTTGTCCTGCAGTGAAAATGCAAAGAAAAAGCAACAACAAAAATTCACCTTGTTTGTTATTTGTCAACGAAAGCAAAGAAAAAAAGTTATTTTTGCTGGTGTAAGAATAAAAAGAAGACGTTTTATAAAATGTGTTTTCATTAAAAACAGTTAGAAACGTATTTTATTTTGGTGACAACAGACTGGACAACTTTGGTTCTGTTAGAACAAACATATAAAAATAGAAGACGGACATTCTTTACAGTATTTCTTTTTCTACAGTGACATGAAAGTAAACGATGTAACAACGTGGACTGGAGTACTACCAAAGTACAGTAGTACTACTAAAGAGAAACAAGTGGACTGCTATGTATGTGTATATATATATATATATATATGTATATATACATATATATATATATATATATATACATATACACATATATATATATATATATATATATACACATATATTCTTTTGGCAGCTTAGTCACAGATGACCATGCTAATTTACGCTCTTGTGTCAGACACTTATTTCAATTTGATGTTTATTTTTTTATTTAATTTATTTTAAATGTTTTACATTTTGTAATGGTACTTTAATTATCATTAAGTTTATTGATTTATTTTTTTAATTTAAATCGTTTGTCATCCTGTTTTAGTCAAATATTAGTAATAACTTTTCAGTTTTAATGAGTGTTGTAATTATACAATGCACATATTTAATTATCATTTTCACATTTGAACTTGATGTTTTGTTGATACGGTACATTCATGTTTGTTGACAACGCCTAGCATGGCTGTACAAGCCAATTCTTGAGTGACAGTCCCTGTTGCACTTAGTGCAAACATGTGTAGAGACTTCCTCCCGCTCCTGCTGTGCGATGGTATTTGCAGTACGTTTCCTCCTGTCTCTCTTCTCCTCTGCGAGCTGGCCTCTCCTCAAATCAGCCTCTGCGATACCCCGTCTCACCGCTTGATGCCAGACATTTCGGTTTTCCGCCTGTATCTCCCAGCTGTCTAGAAGAATATTACACGCCTTCAGATCTCTCTTGCATGCGTCCTTGAACCGGAGGAAGGGACGGCCAACACGTCTGGAACCAGCAGCCAGTTGTCCATACATAATGTCCTTGGGCAGCCGTCCGTCCTCCATCCGCCGAACATGTCCCAGCCATCGAAGACGGCGCTGGCTAAGAAG
>NC_084556.2:55272500-55300000 GCF_033978685.3 Nerophis lumbriciformis | reverse complement strand
CATTTGATTTTGGTTAACTGTCATTTATACTTTTGACGGATAAACTGATACTTTAAACATTAAATAAAGTAGATGTTTACAATAACAAGCAATTGATTATTTTTAGGAGGGAAATTTGAGTGTGAAAGCTCACCTTGCAACATTCTTAGCACCACATCAATAATATGCTGGTCAGATGTATCTTGTCCCTGAAGGGAAGAACAACATTGTGTAAAAGTGACCAACGTTACATTTCCCAGACAGGAAGTGCACTCACCGGTGGACCCTCAATACCCGTCCTGCCAGGCACTCCTCTCATGCCGTTCAACCCCCGAGAAAAGGCAGTCCAGGGGGTCCTAGATCACCTGGCTTCCCAGAGTCTCCAGTTGGACCGTTATGTCCAAGGTCTCCCCTCAGTCTGTGCTGCAAACACACATACAAGTGCATGAAGTATATATATTTACTTAACACATGATCATACACAACTCACCTGTCCTTTAGGGCCAGGTTCTCCAGACATACCCTGTCACAACCAAACAATCATGAGTTACTGATTTGAATGATTGCAGGCTTTTGTTTGATTGATTGATTAATTGATTGATTGATTGAGACTTTTATTAGTAGATTGCACAGTGAAGTACATATTCCGTACAATTGACCACTAAATGGTAACACCGGAATAAGTTTTTCACACTTGTTTGAGTCGGGGTCTACTTAAATTGATTCATGATACAGATATATACTATCATCATAATACAGTCATCACACAAGATAATCATCAGAGTATATACATTGAATTATTTACAATCCGTGGTGTGGGATGTGGAGGGGGGCGGGGGGGGTTAGGTTTGGTTGTTATCATCACTTCAGTCATCAACAATTAAAAACAAAGAAATGGACATTGAAACAGTGTAGGTGTGACTTGGTAGGATATGTACAGCAAGTAGTGGACACAGAGAGAGAGAGAGAGATCAGAAAGCATAAGAAAAAGTATCTACATTTGATTATTTACATTTGATTATATACAATCTGGGGAGGATGTTAGTTTAGGGTTGAAGTTGCCTGGAGGTGTACTTTTATTGCGGTTTTGAAGGAGGATAGAGGCTCTGGTTCTTTAAGTTTGTTTTCCTCCGTTTAGTAAGCACAGCACCAATAAACGTTTGTGTTTCTACAAGTAGAGTTCAACTATGAAAAAGTTTGAATGCAGCGTTATAAGATTGTCCAACAATAGTCTGTACAAAAACATGCAGAATGAGGGTTCCTACTAGTGGCGGGGCAAACAATACTGAAACACAAAGATTCACTTACTTACTATTAATCTATAATCTATTTAAGATTCTTTTTGCTCAGCTAATCATTAAAACTAAACCATGGATGTCCAAAACTTTACCACAACGGGCCGCACACTGAAAAGTTAACGAATGCAGGTGCCATTTTGATATTTATTGTTTTTAACTATCTTTGAGGATTGTTAGAAGTCCTGGGGACAAAGGGGTCTCAGTCAAATAATATATTTGTCTTTGCTTTCAATATTTAAATATCAATAAGTCAACTTCAGAAAGTCCGAAATGACTGTTCTTACCTTTTCACCTTTCTCACCAGCCAGCCCCTCCACACCAGGGTCTCCCTTCAAGCAGAAAAGAGAATATTTGTTAGTGTTTCATGAAATATTGAAGGCTCCAATCATTCACAAACAAAAGTGATACTCACAAAGTCTCCTTTGGGTCCACCTCTTCCTTGGAAGCCCTTTGAATGACAAGAGACAAACTTATACATGTATAACATAGTGGAGTTAAAAATATACCGTAAATACATCTTGTACACGGTAACTAATTCCAGTACTTTCTATAAAACAATACCTTTAGGAGAAAGTGTAAGTATTGATGTGCAAGGACAGGAACACTGATATGCTATCATTAGAAGTCAGTTTTAGTAATGATGTACTACACAATACAAGGAGAGAAATACTTACATAATCTTTAGAAGAAAGTTTATGTATTGATGTTCTACAGTACAACGACATAAATACTTAGTTTCTTCTAAAGATACAATGTCTAAGTATTGATGTACTGAAATACTTATACAATACACTATCTTTAGAAAAAAAGTGTAAGTATTAATGTACTGAAGTACTTATATAGAAGAAAGTGTATGTATTGATGTACAATACAAGGACGTAAACACTTCTATGATATACTATCTGTTGGCGCCTATCTATATTATTTATTTATTAATTGTTTTGACAATGAAATCAAATAATGCCAATGATAATGTTGATGAATTATTGGATGTTTTAGATGAATTATGATTGACTGATTGTTTTCAGCTACTCACGGTCCTCCTGGTGAGCCACTTCCTCCTCCTATAATTAAGAAGACAGGGCAGCTGGGTTCTCCTTTTTGTCTGTCTATCATGTTGGAGTGAGGAGTGAAACAGTTTATTTACCACTAAATAAGTTATTTTGATTATTATGAAGTCAACCATGGAGAATATATTTTGTTTGTGAAAATAAATGATGATCATTTGGAATCTCGACATATCTCCGCGAGTGCTTATGAAGGAATTTGGTGAGTCAAATACCTCCTCCTCAGTACTACTCTGCTATCTTTATTTTTTCAAACTTTTTTGAAGGCAAGAGTAGCCGTAACACTATCTTTAGAAGAAAGTGTAAATACATACGTATATGCTATCTTTAGGAGTATTGATGCATTACAGTACAATTATATAATATACCAAGTTTAAAAGACAGCATAATGGGTTAGGGTTAGGCCGCCGTGAGCAACGTGAGCTGAGACAGTCTCTACACAAGTCCCAGTATGTAATGTTATAAATGGCATAAAAGCGCCACTGACACAAGATTTGAAGTCGTTTACGCTATATATATCCACCTCTCTGCAATTGGTGAGATATACACTACTCACAAGGGTGATTTGGCTGAAGATAAGGTGCCTCGAACGCCGAGTGGCCCATTGTTCTCCTGCAACCATGCCACAACTCGGATCAAAGGAATCTAAACGCATCCGTGATCAATTTTCCTCTAGTGATTTGGACGAAAATACAACGTTTAGTCCAAACGATCGAAAAATGTTGCAAGCTATGGTTGAAAAACTTGGAGAACTGGACATTTTGGATGAACTAAAAACTGACGTATCAGAGCTGAAAAAAATCAGTCGAGTACAATCACGCTAAAATGGTGGAGATAAAAAAGGAACAGACGACGCTAAAAGTTGAGTTAACAAGCCTGGAACTCGAAACTACTAAACTTACAACAGAGAGCAAGAAATTAAAGGCGGACTTGTTGGAACTCCACTGCAGGAGCATGCGGGACAAGCTGCTGATCATGAAGATGTAGGAGAGACTTACAGCATCACGGAGAACCTCGTCAGAGCCTTTCTGCAGGAGCAACTCGGCATCTCGGAGGAAGAAGTCAAGAGGATCCAAACGAAACGAGCACACAGGATTGTCAGACGCAATGAGGACGCTAGACCGAGACCTATGGTTGTAACGTTTACTAACTCCAAATGCAAAGATGGAGTGCTTGCTCTCTCCAGAAGACTGAAAGGTACTACATTCTTCATGACCAGCCAATACCCAATCCAGGTGGTGGAGAAACCACGTAAATTCATTCCAATTATGAAGTCCTTTAGGCAGAAAGGACAACAAGCTCGTCTTGTTTTCAATAAACTGTTAACGTTGAGCTGTACAGAAGCATGTGAGGAACAATAATGTTGAGCACTGATTGCGTCATCGCCATGGTGACAACTTGACGGATATGAATTGACATTTTGTTTTGGGGCTTTTTAGTTTATTCTGGGACTGGACAATGTAGTTAGATGTTGAATAATATATGTTGGGGTGTACGTGTTTGTTTGTCTTTTGTGCTGTGGTGTGAATGGTGTGTCTGTGGCTTTATTAGAGGGGACATTGGTTTCCTGGTAAATAGCAGGTGATGCTGCAGTTTTTAGTTTCAAGAGTTTCATGTCTATGAAACTTATGGTGTTAAGACATTCAATAAAATATATAATGAATTTACTCAGGTCATGTGGTTTATAGGAACGATAATGAAGTTGGAATAATTAGTTATAATTGCAATGGTCTTGCAGACCAACAGAAAAAGAAAACTTATATTTATTTGGCTGAAGGAAAAAAAAACAAGTTATATATTTTGTCTTCAAAATATGCATTCAACAAATTTAGATGAAGAAAAATGGAGAAAAGAATGGGATGGTCCGATTTTCTTTGCACATGGTCACAGAAATTCAAAAGGTGTTATGATTTTGATAAAATAATGTTTTAATTTTCAATTTAACTCTATGGAAAAACTCACAAGGATGCTGGTTAATATTAAATATGATTATTCAGGTTTAAAAGATGTGTGTTTTGAATGTGTATGGGCCAAATGTTGATGAACCTGCCTTTTTTGAAGAAATAAGTGACATGTTGCAAGAACAACAAGGGGACATTATTACTGTAGGGGACTTTAATGTTGCCTTGGATAAAGTTCTGGACCGAAAAGGGAATTTTTCAACGGATTATAATCCTCAATCTTTACAAAAGATTCAAAATGTTATGGATGCATTTGATTTAATTGATATCTGGAGATTCAAAAATCCTAGGTTAGTACGGTATACATGGAGAAGACAAAATCAGGCAAGTCGTCTTGACTATTTTATTGATATCATTTTCAATGCTAAACAAAGTGACTGCGATATCAATCCATGATAAATTGCGTAACGATCATAATTGTATAGGATTAAATATTGCAATGGGCCCAGATATTGGAAGTTTAATCAAATGCTTCTACAGGATGATGTATTAATTGAAAAAACTAAGCAATGTATTACTTACTTGGGAAGCCTTCAAACGTTGTTTTAGGGGATATGCCATTGCGTACTCTTCATGGAAAAAAAACAACTTAAAATGGCAGAACAGGAACTAAAGAAATAAATTGAGGATTTACCAAAATACTTTGATAGTAATGATAATCTAATTAGTGAGCAACTGAATTCCTTTACAGCCAAACAAGAGGAGTTAGCACACTTAGTTGAAAAACATTTATTTTAAAGTTGTGACTGCAACAGAGCAATCTGGATGAAAAAAGGTGAAAAGTGTTCAAAATTATTTTTAAATATCCAAACAAAAAATAGTTCTAAAAAAACATTTCCAAACTTAATAAAACAAATGGAAAGGTATTGGATACACACACCACGTTGTTGAAAGAAATGGAAAATTACTTTAGAAATATTTTTGCTAATCCGGTAATCCCTCCTGAAACCAAAAACATTTTTCCAGAAAATTATGAAAGAAAATTGAATTCAGAAGAAAGCCATTCATGTGAAGGCCTCATTAGAGAGGAAGAACTTGTGGAAGCTGTTAAGTCTTTTCATCCAGGGAAAACCCCAGGATTAGATGGAATACCTATTGAGGTTTGACAAGTATTTTATAAAGAGGTTGCTTTTGTAGTTATAATAACTCATATAAAACAGGTTTTTTGTGTAACACTCAAACAGAAGGTCTTAATTCTTTATCATTGAAACAGGAAATAAATGGTCAGTATAAAGGCCCAGTTTATCTAAAAAATTGGAGACCAATTACACTTCAGTGTTACGATGCTAAGATCCTGGCAAAATGTTTGGCTACACAACTTAAGTCTGTTTTGTCAAATATAAGGGTCAGGGTTAGGGTCAAATATTATTCACCAAGATCAATCAGGTTTCCTACAAGGAAGAAACATAGGAAAACAATATTAGAAATTATAGAAAATTATAATATGGAAAATAAAATAAGAATAATTTGTGTAGCCAACCTGGAGAAGGCATTTGACAAAATTAGCTTAGATTTGTAAAAAATTAGTTTTTTTCTATTTTGGCAACACCTTATTACACTGGATCAAGACGCTATATATTAAAAATAACTGTAGAATGATCAATACTGGATACATCTCTGGGACAATACCTCTATTAAGAGGTCTAAAACAAGGGTGCCCTTTGTCTCCATACTTATTTATTATTGCAACGGAAATATTGGCAATTAAAGTTAGATTGAATAAAAATATTGAAGGGCTCAGTAATAATAATATTGAAAGTAAAATAATGTATGGATTGTCCATAACGAACACCATGTTCAAGCATAAGGGTGTCCATATGTGCACTTGGCACCAGGACACCCTAGGCCGCAGTTCTATGATCGACTTTGTAGTTGTGTCATCGGATTTGCGGCCTCATGTTTTGGACACTCGGGTGAAGAGGGGGCGGAGCTTTCTACCGATCATCACCTGGTGGTGAGTTGGCTGCGATGGTGGGGGAGGATGCCAGACAGACCTGGGAGGCCCAAACGCATTGTGAGGGTTTGCTGGGAACGTCTGGCAGAGTCTTCTGTCAGAGAGAGTTTTAATTCCCACCTCCGGAAGAACTTTGAACATGTCACGAGGGAGGTGCTGGACATTGAGTCCGAGTGGACCATGTTCCGCACCTCTATTGTCGAGGCGGCTGATTGGAGCTGTGGCCGCAAGGTAGTTGGTGCCTGTCGTGGCGGTAATCCTAGAACCCATTGGTGGACACCGGCGGTGAGGGATGTCGTCAAGCTGAAGAAGGAGTCCTATCGGGTTCTTTTGGCTCATAGGACTCCTGAGGCAGCGGACAGGTACCGACAGGCCAAGCGGTGTGCGGCTTCAGCGGTCGCGGAGGCAAAAACTCGGACATGGGAGGAGTTCGGGGAAGCCATGGAAAACGACTTCCAGACGGCTTCGAAGCGATTCTGGACCACCATCCGCCGCCTCAGGAAGGGGAAGCAGTGCACTACCATGGTACGGATGGTGTTCTGCTGACCTCGACTGCGGAAGTTGTGGATCGGTGGAGGGAATACTTCGAAGACCTCCTCAATCCCACCAACACGTCTTCCTATGAGGAAGCAGTGCCTGGGGAATCTGTGGTGGGCTCTCCTATTTCTGGGGCTGAGGATGCTGAGGTAGTTAAAAAGCTCCTCGGTGGCAAGGCCCCGGGGGTGGATGAGATCCGCCCGGAGTTCCTTAAGGCTCTGGATGCTGTGGGGCTGTCTTGGTTGACAAGACTCTGCAGCATCGCGTGGACATCGGGGGCAGTACCTTTGGATTGTCAGACCGGGGTGGTGGTTCCTCTCTTTAAAAAGGGAAACCAGAGGGTATGTTCTAACTATCGTGGGATCACACTCCTCAGCCTTCCCGGTAAGGTCTATTCAGGTGTACTGGAGAGGAGGCTACGCCGGATAGTCGAACCTCGGATTCAGGAGGAACAGTGTGGTTTTCGTCCTGGTCGTGGAACTGTGGACCAGCTCTATACTCTCGGCAGGGTCCTTGAGGGTGCATGGGAGTTTGCCCAACCAGTCTACATGTGCTTTGTGGACTTGGAGAAGGCATTCGACCGTGTCCCTCGGGAAGTCCTGTGGGGAGTGCTCAGAGAGTATGGGGTTTCGGACTGTCTGATTGTGGCGGTCCGCTCCCTGTATGATCAGTGTCAAAGCTTGGTTCGCATTGCCGGCAGTAAGTCGGACATGTTTCCAGTGAGGGTTGGACTCCGCCAAGGCTGCCCTTTGTCACCGATTCTGTTCATAACTTTTATGGACAGAATTCTAGGCGCAGTCAAGGTGTTGAGGGGATTCGGTTTGGTGGCTGCAGGATTAGGTCTCTGCTTTTTGCAGATGATGTGGTCCTGATGGCTTCATCTAGCCAGGATCTTCAGCTCTCACTGGATCGGTTCGCAGCTGAGTGTGAGGCGACTGGGATGAGAATCAGCACCTCCAAGTCCGAGTCCATGGTTCTCGCCCGGAAAAGGGTGGAGTGCCATCTCCGGGTTGGGGAGGAGATCTTGCCCCAAGTGGAGGATTCAAGTACCTCGGAGTCTTGTTCACGAGTGAGGGAAGAGTGGATCGTGAGATCGACAGGCGGTTGGTGCGGCGTCTTCAGTAATGCGGACGCTGTATCGATCCGTTGTGGTGAAGAAGGAGCTGAGCCGGAAGGCAAAGCTCTCAATTTACCGGTCGATCTACGTTCCCATCCTCACCTATGGTCATGAGCTTTGGGTTATGACCGAAAGGACAAGATCACGGGTACAAGCGGCCCAAATGAGTTTCCTTCGCCGGGTGGCGGGGCTCTCCCTTAGAGATAGGGTGAGAAGCTCTGTCATCCGGGGGGAGCTCAAAGTAAAGCCGCTGCTCCTCCACATGGAGAGGAGCCAGATGAGGTGGTTCGGGCATCTGGTCAGGATGCCACCCGAGCGCCTCCCTAGGGAGGTGTTTAGGGCACGTCCAACCGGTAGGAGGCCACGAGGAAGACCCAGGACACGTTGGGAAGACTATGTCTCCCGGCTGGCCTGGGAACGCCTCGGGATCCCCCGGGAGGAGCTGGACAAAGTGGCTGGGGAGAGGGAAGTCTGGGCTTCCCAGCCTAGGCTGCTGCCCCCGCGACCCGACCTCGGATAAGCGGAAGAAGATGGATGGATGGATGGATGGAAATAATGTATGCAGACGATACAAGCTTCTTTATCAGCCCCAATCTTCATTGTTTGTGAAACCTTCTTAATCTTTTGGACACATTTTCACAGCAATCTGGGTTTAAGCTTAATTATGATAAATGTAAAATATTAAGGATCGGGAATCTAAAGGGAATGCAAAGTGCCTGTTTTGTGGACCAGTTAACAAACTTGGTGTTGTTGTCCCAGAGAAGCTGGAAGATCTAGGCTCAGTAAATTATGATAATCGACTAAGAAAGCTGGATAAAATTATGCAATTATGGAAAAGAAAATCCTTAACCTTGTATGGTAAAATATATTTGATTTTGTCTGGGACGGCAAACCAGAAAAGATTAGAAGAAAGGTTTTGTAAAATGAATATGAATATGGGGGCCTGAAACTTCTTAACCTTGAAGCTATGTGTCTGTCTTTAAAAGTGTCCTGTTGGACAAAAAAACATGCACTGTATCAAAAGAAATTGTATCCGTTTTTACAAGTGATGCCCTCCCATTTTCCTTATGTAGAGAGTCTGCTGGGAAACATGGCGGGCTTCATAAAGGAAACAATCCACTCATGGTGGTGTTTTCAATTCTATGTGCCAGACAAAAGAGATGATATTTTGCAGCAGATAATATGGATCAACTCTAATATTGTAATAGATGGAAAGCCTTTCTTTTGGAAAAATATGTTTGAAAGAGGAATGATTTTTGTCAATGATATTATCAATGAGAATGGTAAGATGATGAAGTATGATGAATTTACAACTATGTATGGTGATGCCTGTTCAAGCTTTTCTCTTAATCAACTAACTGGAGTCATTGGGAAAACATGGACACAAATAATTAATTATGGAACTACTAAAGTATTAGTTTGTAATGCGAAATTCTAGTTGGCAAAAAGGACCTAAAATAAATAGAAAAAAATATAATTTTTATTTAATAAATAAATCTTTGAAGGCTGCCCCATATAACATATATGGAAAATGGGAGGACTTTTTTGACTGCTTTTTGACTGATGCCATATTCAAATTAATCGGCAAAACTACTATCGATGTGCAAAATCGTTATTTTCAAATCAACATTATTTATAACTTCTTACCCACAAGAAAATTGTTACAACTATGGAATGTGACAGAGTCGGATGATTGCCGATTTTGTTGTAAGGAGTCTGAATCCACCCTGCATTTGTTTTGGTATTGTCATATTGTGTCTTCCTTTTGGGTGGAAGTTGAAAAAATGTGTTTAAGGATTGGTTTGTTTATGAAGCTTGATGTGGTTTCTATTATTTTAGGAGAGATCATTGACAGTCATGACTTAGTCAATGTAATTATAGTACTCGGTAAAAGGTTTATTTTTAAGGCCAAAAACAGATATTCACTTAGTATTATTCTCTTTAAAACATGTATTCAGTATTTCTTAACTTTAGAAAGTTATATGATTGAAACCGATAATGATGCCAAAAAACATTAAAAAAAGATGGGAAGTCCTCAAATGCTTATTTTGAAAATGTAATTTTGTTTACAGATACAGTGGGGCAAAAAAGTATTTAGTCAGCCACCGATTGTGCAAGTTCTCCCACTTAAAATGATGACAGAGGTCTGTAATTTTCATCATAGGTACACTTCAACTGTGAGAGACAGAATGTGAAAAAAAATCCAGGAATTCACATTCTAGGAATTTTAAAGAATTTATTTGTAAATTATGGTGGAAAATAAGTATTTGGTCACTTCAAACAAGGAAGATCTCTGGCTCTCACAGACCTGTAACTTCTTCTTTAAGAAGCTCTTCTGTCCTCCACTTGTTACCTGTATTAATGGCACCTGTTTGAACTGGTTATCTGTATAAAAGACACCTGTCCACAGCCTCAAACAGTCAGACTCCAAACTCCACTATGGCCAAGACCAAAGAGCTGTCGAAGGACACCAGGAAAAGAATTGTAGACCTGCACCAGACTGTGAAGAGTGAATCTACAATAGGCAAGCAGCTTGGTGTGAAAAAATCAACTGTGGGAGCAATTATCAGAAAATGGAAGACATACAAGACCACTGATAATCTCCCTTGATCTGGGGCTCCACGCAAGATCTCATCCCGTGGGGTCAAAATGATCATGAGAACGGTGAACAAAAATCCCAGAACCACACGGGGGGACCTGGTGAATGACCTGCAGAGAGCTGGGACCAAAGTAACAAAGGTTACCATCAGTAACACACTACGCCGACAGGGAATCAAATCCTGCAGTGCCAGATGTGTCCCCCTGCTTAAGCCAGTGCATGTCCAGGCCCTTCTGAAGTTTGCCAGAGAGCACATGGATGATTGGGAGAATGTCATGTGGTCAGATGAAACCAAAATAGAACTTTTTGGTACAAACTCAACTCGTCGTGTTTGGAGGAAGAAGAATACTGAGTTGCATCCCAAGAACACCATACCTACTGTGAAGCATGGGGGTGGAAACATCATGCTTTGGGGCTGTTTTTCTGCTAAGGGGACAGGCCGACTGATCCGTGTTAAGGAAAGAATGAATGGGGCCATGAATCGTGAGATTTTGAGCCAAAACCTCCTTCCATCAGTGAGAGCTTTGAAGATGAAAGGTGGTCTTCCAGCATGACAATGATCCCAAACACACCGCCCGGGCAACGAAGGAGTGGCTCCGTAAGAAGCATTTGAAAGTCCTGGAGTGGACTAGCCAGTCTCCAGACCTCAACCCCATAGAAAATCTGTGCAGGGAGTTGAAAGTCTGTGTTGCTCGGCAACAGCCCCAAAACATCACTGCTCTCGAGAAGATCTGCATGGAGGAATGGGCCAAAATACCAGCTACTGTGTGTGCAAACCTGGTAAAGACCTATAGTAATCATTTGACCTCTGTTATTGCCAACAAAGGTTATATTACAAAGCATTGAGTTGAATTTTTGTTATTGACCAAATACTTATTTTCCACCATAATTTACAAATAAATTCTTAAAAAATCCTACAATGTGAATTCCTGGATTTTTTTTCCACATTCTGTCTCTCACAGTTGAAGTGTACATATGATGAAAATTACAGACCTCTGTCATCATTTTAAGTGGGAGAACTTGCACAATTGGTGGCTGACTAAATACTTTTTTGCCCCACTTTGTTGTGTTTCCTAATTTGAGTGTACATAAATGAAGGTGCGCGTTGCTGAGTCCGACCTGGACATAATCTGAACTGTACAGAAATGCTTATTTTGAAAATGTAATTTTGTTTATAGATTATATGCAATCTGTTGTTGTGTTCCCTGATTTTGAATGTACATAAATGAAGGTGAGCCCGACCTGGACATAATCTGGACTGGACCTGGTTTTAAGAACCCTTTAAACAATCTAATTTCATTGACAACCAGGTCTGGTGAAGATAAGATCCTTTTTTTTTTTTTTAATTAATAAAATAAAATAAGATAAATATTTTAAAAACATTTTCTTGGATAAAAAAAGAAAGTAAAACAATATAAAAACAGTTACAGAGAAACTAGTAATTAATGGAAATTAGTAAAATTAAGTGTTAAAGGTTAGTACTATTAGTGGAGCAGCAGCATGCACAATCATGTGTGCTTACGGACTGTATCCCTTGCAGACTGTATTGATATATATTGATATATAATGTAGGAACCACAATATTAATAACAGAAAGAAACAACTCTTTTATGTGAATGAGTGTAAATGGGGGAGGGAGGTTTTGTGGGTTGGTGCACTAATTGTAAGTGTATCTTGTGTTTTTTATGTTGATTTAATAAAAAAAATAAAAATAATATAAAGACAGCATAATGATGTACTACAAGGACAGAAACACATGTTATTCTATCTTTAGAAGAAATTGTAAGTATTGATAAATACTTATATAATATACGATCTTCTGAATAAATTCAAAGTACTGAAGCACTACAAGGACAGAAATATTTCATCTTGCATGAATGTATGACTTGTATTTAACTCCTGGGTAAACACTGCCCCCTGGTGGGAATGTATGACTTGTATTTAACTCCTGGGTAAACACTGCCCCCTGGTGGGAATGTATGACTTGTATTTAACTCCTGGGTAAACACTGCCCCCTGGTGGGAATGTATGACTTGTATTCAACTCCTGGGTAAACACTGCCCCCTGGTGGGAATGTATGACTTGTATTCAACTCCTGGGTAAACACTGCCCCCTGGTGGACTCTTTCACCACATACCTTGTCTCTTTTGGTTCCACTCAGACCTTGAGCACCTGGAACGCCCATCGGTCCTCTCTCTCCTTTGCTTCCCGGTCATATATGAGAACAATAAATAAGTATTGCACTTTTAACACAATTTATTGCAAAAAACTTATAGCCTCTCCGACTATTCCTTGTGGACCCACTGGACCTGAACCTTGTTCTGGATTTGGCAGTCATTTTTATTCAACTTTTAGTTTTTTTTAATATGGTTTTCCAAATAACATAATATACTTCACTGCAAATACAGACCTATTTTTTATGTGACACATCAAAAGTCATTGAAGAGAAACTACTTGAAGAATATAATGCTTACTGTAGGGAATCCTTAGCCATTTAAAACGTTCTAATTTTAGGCATATCTTTTTAGTACGGAGGATCCTTTCATGACAGGAGAATCTTCATTTGATGAGAGATTAAGTGGGTGTACAGTGGTCTATTCTTAAACCGTGAGATAGAATCTCTGAACATATCAGTGCAGGGACAGTGGATTAAAAGAAGGTTATGTTGTCTATTTTAGGCAACACACACAGACAGGGCTTGCCTAAAAGAAACCAGTGTCTTCTTTCCATGAATGATGGCTTTAAATCCTATAGCTGACTGTTGGAATCTCTTAAGCCTTTGGAGATTGTTGAACTATGAGACATATGTTTTGGCACTTTGGCAGACACACCGCACAACCTTTTAAAGACATTCGGCATATGATTATGATAGAAAGAAAAGGCTAAGTCTGACATACCAATACGTGTTTTGATATGTGCTGATAGAATGTTATAATCAACAGTATCGAAAGCAGTGCTAAGATCAAGTAGCAGCAACATGGATGACACATCAGCATCCATAGTTAGCGATAGATATTTAGTCACTTTTGCGAGGGCAGTCTCAGTAGAGTGATTTGCCCTGAAACCGGACTGAAAGGGTTCACACAGATTGTTAGATGCTAAGTCTTCATTGAGCTGCGGTGCAACCATTTTTTCCAGGATTTTTGAGAAAAAGGGAATGTTGTAGTTTATCACATGGTCAGAATCAAGTGTAGGTCATTTGAGCAGAGGGTGAATAACCACTTTTTTAATGCAAGGGGAACAGTAATAAGTTCATATTTAGCACTGATGGTCCTAATATTACAAACAGCTCCTTGATAAGTTTCCCAAGAAGTGGCTCAAGTAAACTTGTTGGTTTTGTGTCATTTACCAGTTGCAGGACTAATGTTATTTCTTCAAAAACAGAGAAATTATTTTCAATATCCGTCATACATACATTCGTATATGGGTTAATAGAACCCATTTGGAGCTGGGACACGCTCTTTAATATCCTTTCTAATGAGTTAAATTTCCTTAGTAAAGAATTTCATTAAGTCATCGGCCGAGTGGGTGGAGCTACTGAGAGAAGTCCCTTGTTGGGTTAGCAACGCTACTGTATTAAACATATATTTAGGATTGTTTTTATTGAGACAGATACGATTTGAGTAGTAATTAGTTTTAGCTGTGGTAAGAGCATATTTATTAGTTATTAATCTATCACTCCATGCTTGATGGAAAACCTCAAGTTTAGTCACACGCCATTTGCATTCCAGCTTTCTACATGATAGTTTAAGAGCTCTGGTTTCTTTTGAGAACCAGGGGGGTGCACCTTTTTTAGTTTTAGCTGTGCTATACTATCAATGGCGTTGCGCAGGGCATCGTTAAAGTTGTTAGTGAAGTTATCGATAGGGACCACATAATTAGGAATTGTGCCAATACCGAGGACTAGAGGCCAGCAAGAGTCGTAGTTGTGACAGCATTAATGTTATTATCATTGGTTATTAGCAGCTTGTTGACAATGAGTCACAACTTCGAATTTTATAAGGTAGTGATTGGACATTACTTTACCATAACTTTGGAGGTGGTGTTAAGGACTCGATCTACACTATATTGCCGAAAGTATTTGGCCACCTGCCATGACTCACATATGCACTTAAAGTGCCATCCCATTCCTAACCCATAGGGTTCAATATGATGTGTGTCCACCTTTTGCAGCTTTTACAGCTTCAACTCTTCTGGGAAGGCTGTCCACAAGGTTGTGGAGTGTGTTTGTAGGAATTTTCGAGCATTCTTCCAAAAGCGCATTGGTGAGGTCACACTTTGATGTTGGTCGAGAAGGCCTGGCTCTCAGTCTCCGTTCTAATTCATCCCAAAGGTATTCTATCGGGTTCAGGTCAGGACTCTGTACAGGCCAGTCAAGTTCATCCACACCAGACTCTGTCATCCATGTGTTTATGGACCTTGCTTTGTGCACTGGTGCATAGTTATGTTGGAAGAGGAAGGGGCCCGCTCCAAACTGTTCCCACAAGGGTGGGAGCATGGAATTGTCCAACATAGTTTTGGTATCCTGGAGCATTCAAAGTTCCTTTCACTGGATCTAAGGGGCCGAGCCCAACTCCGGAAAAACAACCCCGCACCAAAATTCCTCCTCCACCAAATTTCACACTCGACACAATGCAGTCCGAAATGTAGCGTTCTCCTGGCAACCTCCAAATCTGGCCGACAGTTGACTTTGGAATATTTAGGAACGAGGAAATTTCACGAGTGGATTTGTTGCACAACTGGCATCCTATGACAGTTCCACACTGGAAATCACTGAGCCCCTTGAGAGCGGCTCATTCTTTCACAAATCTTTGTAGAAACAGTCTCCATGCCTAAGTGCTTGATTTGATACACCGGGCCAAGTGATTAGGACACCTCATTCTGATCATTTGGATGGGTGGCTTAATACTTTTGGCAATATAGTGTATGCCCACACTGCAACTGAATGACCGAAATTGCACTGTTATTTTTTGTATTAACTAGCACAGGTCACTATCGCAAACGTCCAGTCTCATCTAAAGATGTAACTGGTTAACTTTTGTGTTTGGTTACAATGTACGTCCTTGAAGTATCTGACGCGAGGGCCCAGCCAGATGGAAGGCTAAGATACCTGCCTCAGTCAAAGGGCAATAAACAGATAGATTTACACAAAACTATATTTAATCTTAATTAGTTCCAACAATTTATGGCAACAGTGGATACAATAAAGCCGTAAGTCCAATTCCGACAATTTATAATGATAGGTTAGCATGTAGCATCTTCCTGACCATTGATTATTATTAACAAGTAGTAAGTAGGACACTGGTACATGTACAGTAGTTAGAGTTGCACTCTGGTATATATATATATATATATATATATATATATATATATATATATATATATACACACATATATATATCGTATTTTCCGGATTACAAGGCACACTTAAGATCCTTTTTTTTCCTCAAAACTCGACAGTGCACCTTATAACCAGTTGCACCTAATTTACGGAATAATTCGGGTTTTGCTTACCGACCTCAAAGCAATTTTATTTGGTACGTGGTTTAATGATAAGTGTGACCAGTAGATGACAGTCAAACATAGGAGATACTGTAGACTAGGGCTGCAACTAACAACTCATTTGATAATCAATTAATCTGTCGATTATTACTTAGATTAATCGATTAACAATCAGATAAAAGAGATAAACTACATTTCTATCCTTTCCAGTATTTTTTTTGAAAAAAAACAGCATACTGGCACCATACTTATTTTGATTATTGTTTCCCAGCTGTTTGGAAATGCTGCAGTTTATAAAAAAAAAAAAAAGTAGCCTCTGCGCATGCGTGTAGCATAGATCCAACGAATCGCCAACTATTTTTATAATCGATTTTAATCTATTTAATCGATTTTAATCGATTAGTTGTTGCAGCCCTAGTGTAGACTGCACTATGATGGCAATATGACTCAAGTAAACAACACCAACATTTTTTATGTTCCTTTGAAAATATAGAACATTACACACAGTGCTCAAAAATCTATCAACATGTTTTAGTAAGACTTTGGAAAGCTATGAAACCACATCGCTTGATGGATTGTCGGCGCATTAAACATAGGAGTATTATTATGGTGTGTGTATAAAGTAAGACATATTATCTGGCGTTTTGTTTCCACAATATTATGCAAAAGAAACTTTTCTTACCTTCTGGTACCTGCTGATCTGTGTTTGGGATCTGCATAAATCCTGAAAAATTCCACGCGTCTGCCTTTGTAGTCCGTGCCGACACTGTAGTCGATAAGCTTCTTCTTTTTCTCTATCTTCTTGTTATGTGACATTCATCTTCCGCTGTTGCCATTTCTAATATAAAGTAGTGTAAAGTTCTTACTTATATATGTCGCCATGAAAGCGCTAAAACATACCGGTGTAGTGAGTTTATATTATTCACCCAAGGAACTTTAGTTATTAGAGAGATCCAGTCGGACGGTTTTTCACGGGACACATTTGTTGTTGTTGTGTCCGGATGAGGAGATGCTGCTCCTCAGTCTGGATGTCATTAAAACAGTTAGCTCCATCTTTTGACACTTCTTCCACTCCCGTCCTTGCACGCTACACCGCTACAACAAAGATGACGGGGAGAAGACGCTGAGGGTTAGGCTGAGGTGAGCCACGTAAATAAGACCATGTCCATACGAACACAGATACTTATTAAAGGCATACTTATCTCTGCGTTTAGGCCTCTTGTCCACACGCAGACGTATACTTTTGTTTTTAAAAACGCAGACTTTTGCAAACGCTGGCCAAAAAGTGTAGAGTCCCAAAACTCTCCGCTTAGCGTATGTGTACACGGCACAAATGGAGACTTGTGATTCCGAAGGGAATAAGTGGTAGAAAATGGATGGATGGGATGGATGGATTGCTGCCTTTAAACACACTATAAGATGACTTCATGTATGTAAACATGCTATTTTCACTCAACAATAATAAAAAGACAAAATGGACTTTATGACAATCCCGCTGGCGCAAACGACAGTCAGCTGATTTGGATATGATGGCTGTGGAGCCTCCACCTGATGGAACAACTTTGACAAGCAAGACTTTTTGCTCTTTGTCATTAGAAAGGTGCAACATTATCTTGTGTTTGTAGTCCTTGTTTAACGACAAATCGTGAAGATAACTTATGTGTCTTGCTTTCATTTGTGTAAAAGGAGCCGGCCAAGCAACTAAACAAAACAATGTAGTGTCCTCCTTGTAGTGTGTACTGATGTTAAAGACAGTATACACTTCATTGCACATGTACTTTATCACTATACCGATGATGAAATGCTTTATAATTCCCTGAAAGTTTTGCAGCGGCACACGCACATCTGTGTGCTTTATATAGACACTTAAACATGCAAAAAGGTTTCTTTGGCTCCTTAGTGTGTGCTGATTTTAGAAATAATGTACATTTCACTGCACATGTTGCTGAACATGTTATAATTCTATAAGTGTTGGGTTTCAGCAGCACAGGCGTGCATTCAGTCTTTAATAATGTTCCCAGGATTATGTGTACGTGCAGGCTGGTTTTAAAGATCATTTACATGTCATTGTACGTCTAGTATATCAAAATAAACATAATAGGAGGTGTAATGCTGCACCAACTCAGCTATTGCTGCTTTTTTCAGGCTTCTGATTGGACAACATGTGCATGACAGCAGGTGTATGCGTTTGTGTGTAGACATAGACAGTTTGAAACTACACTTGTGTGGATGGAGATTGTTTTAACCTTAAATATGTGTTTTTGAAACTTTCCAAGTACGTGTGGATATGGCCTAAGACCGTCCACAAAACGGCGCATCTGGAAGCGACTGTCAGAAAGCGGCTTGAAGATGATCTGTAAAACATCATCTATGCAACATTTTGACCAAAGAACCACCATTACATGTTACGTGAACCAGTGGTTCCCAACCACCGAGCCGCGGCCCGGTACCGGTCCGTGGATCGATTGGTACCGGACCGCACAAGAAATACATTTTTTTATGTTTATTTTTTTTAATTAAATCAACATAAAAAACACAAGATACACTTACAATTAGTGCACCAACCCAAAAAACCTCCCTCCTCCATTTACACTCATTCACACAAAAGGGTTGTTTCTTTCTGTTATTAATATATCTGGTTCCTACATTATATATCAATATAGATCAATACCGTCTGCAGGGATACAGTCCGGAAGCACACATGATTGCAATTTTTTATGACAAAAATTTTTTTTTTTTTAAATCATGTAGACCACAATGAAGTGCTATCAATTTAGAAAAAAAAAATAATAGTAATATGACTCCTTTGATAAGCCCTATAATCTGGTGCGCCTTATATATGAAAAAAGATCGAAAATAGACCATTCATTGCCAGTGCGCCTTATAATCCGGTACGCCCTATGGTCCAGAAAATACGGTATATAAGGGGTGTAAAAATTAATTGGTACATACCGATAATCAATTTCAACTTTAGAGATATGTACACATTTTTGGCGAGCCTCTGAGTCGATCTATGTGTAATATGGATTGGTCGATGTCCGGTTGAGAAATCATGTATTGGTTGATTGTAAATCTGTCACAAAATATGGCCGCCCTCATCTTGCGAGACTTCTGTGATGACGTAATATGAGAGTACCCTTGTTGTTTCAGAATCAGAATCAGAATCAGAATCAGAATCAGCTTTATTGTCATTACGCAAGGTAACGAGATTGAGGCCATTCCATACAGTGCGATGTGTGCATGCTAGAAAAAATGAATATATACATGAAAAAAAACAAAACAAAAACAGGGTGGTTGGTGGAATGGGTTATTGCACCGAAGAGAAGGCAGTTATGAGGGACAATGGGGCAGTCCGTTCAGGATGGTTATGGCCCTGGGGAAGAAGCTGTTCTTTAGCCTGTTTGTTTTGGTTTTAATGCACCTGTAGCGCTTCCCAGAGGGCAGCAGGTGGAACAGGTCAGAGCCAGGGTGGGTGCTGTCCTTGATGATGGCACTGGCTCTGTTGAGGCAGCGGGAGGTGTAGATGTCCGTCAGAGAGGGGAGAGGGCGGCCGATGATCTTCTGAGCCGTCTTGACCACTCTTTGCAGCCTCTCCCTGTCTGCTGCAGTGCAGCTGCCGTACCATACCGTAATACAGTAGGTCAGCAGGCTCTCGATGGACGAGCGGTAGAAGGTCAGCAGCAGGTCAGGCTTCAGGTTGTACTTCGCGAGGACTCTAAGGAAGTGTAGCCGCTGCTGAGCCTTCTTGATGATTGATGTGGTGTTGACTGTCCAGGAGAAGTCATTAGAGATGTGGACTCCAAGGTACCTGATAGACAGTAATTATGATTGACTTACCGAAGTAACCAATCACAGACCAATCCTTTTTGTTGTGCCGAAATCTAGCCTACCACAGAACGGTTTTTGCGTCTTTATTTTTCACACACACCTCAGTGTGATTTTTGTCAACTTGGCGACTTTCTAGCTAAATTTAGTATCTCTAGTATCAGATACTAAATATAGTATCTGACTTTCTTTCTCAAAAGCGACTTGTGACAAATCTACTTTTTTGGAAGTTGTGGAGACATGAAATCACACGTGATTCTAATGTCCTCAAGGTACAAGCAGTGCTGCTGTGAGCCTTTCCTCACAGGCAGTCCCCTGACTACTGAATGTCTGCATTTAAACAGCTTGTACTGAAAACACATTTTGTATTAACAATGAAGTCCATTCCGTTTTCACCAGATCAAAGGGGAGGCCCATACCCTCTCACAAAGCTGCCGCTGTTTCTGCCTTGGCTGAGATGCAAGTGTTTCATCATTGTAACGCTTCAAATAAAAACAAACCTATTGTTCATGTTAATGAGCCAGTCAATAGATTTGCTTCGTTCGTGAATATCACAATCCTTCAGTCTTTTGATCAAGTTTGATACTTTTACATTTAACTATGTAGAATGAACAAAAATACAAATTAACTAAGAATCAACAGAAGAAAATTGATTTACAGTTCTAATCACAATTTGCCTTTTTGAACTCACATTTTCTTTAGGTTTATGTATTTCAATGCTTTGAAGTTAATAGTTCTACTATTTTCTAATAATTAATAGAGGAACCGCCTGTTTTGTATGTGTCTATTTAAAAATCAAACATGACATTGTGACATACATTGAATATTCATTTCACCATGCAAAGCTTCAATCTGCATCGAATGGCATTGAATCGAAATGTTTAAAAAAGTTTTCTTGTTCGTTAAAGACAAAAAAAAATTCTCATCTTGTATTTCAGTATGCATTTCTTTCCAGTTCAGGTATGTTTTTTACTATTAGAGCTTTGACAAAAGTATACATATTTTGTGTATTATTTCTGACTGGCAAACATTTAAAGTGTACTTAAATTAGGATCCAGATCTGCACTCAGTGTGGTTATTGTACTTGTGCTATTTTGAGATAATTTGTCATTAAATCGAGTCACATTGTCTGAAATGTTATACAGTTATTGAGAGTTGAAGCAAACATTCTTTGACTTAGTGAGCTACTCAAAATCCTCTGGCGAGCTTCTGGTATCTCTCGAGCTACTGGTTGGAGACCCCTGCCTTAACCGGACTACATGTAGATAAGATATAAACATGCTACTTCAAATGCAATATTGCATGGGTGTACATAGTCGTTTCAAATAGGGACATTGGAAACATGTAGCCTGTATACTTATTTCTTGATGGACTTAAAAAGCATTGAAAGAGAAAGCTAATTACCTATCTTTAAAATGCTTTTCATCTGTTCTCAAATTTCTTCTTCTTTACTTTTCCTTTCTCTGTGGGTCAGACTCTGGCTGGTTTACAAGAGACATCCAGAAAGCGGCTTGAAGTTGATCAGCAACATTTACACAACATTTGGACCAAAGAACCACCATTATATGTCACCATTATACAACACCAGTATCATCAAGTTTGCAGATGATACTACGGTCGTCGGACTGATCACCGGGGGAGCTGAGGCAGCGCACAGAAGGGAGGTAGCAGAACTGGTGGCCTGGTGTCAGGATAATAATCTCTCCTTGAACACAGACAAGACCAAGGAGATGATTATTGACCCACGGAGAAGGAGTGCACAGTACACACCTCTGTACATAGGGGGGACAGAGGTGGACAGGGTGAAAACCTTTAAATTCCTCAGGATCCACATCAGCGAGGACCTCACCTGGGATCACAACACCTAACAAACAATAAAGAAAGCCCAGCAGTGACTGTAATTCCTAAAAAGGCTGAGAAAATTTGGCATGCCACCCAAAATTCTCAGCAACTTCTATAGAAGTACGGTTGAGAGTGTCCTTACCAGCTCAATCACGGTATGGAAACTGCACTGCTAAGGACAGGAAGGCACTCCAGCGAGTGATTAAAACTGCTCAGTTCATATCAGGAGCAGCCTTCCCCTCACTACAGGACATGTACTCTACCATGGCCACCAGGAGAGCACACAACATCATAAAGGACAGTACACAGTCTCTTCAGCCTCCTACCATCAGGCAGACGATACAGGAGCCTGAAATCCAGGACTACGAGACTGACAAACAGTTTCTACCCACAGGCCATCAGGCTTGTGAATGCTAACATGTGAATGCTAGCTGCACCCCACCCCCCCTCCCGTTTTACTTGTATCTTTTTGAACACAAAAGACAGCTACCATGACCACCCCCGAACTGTGAACCATCACTGTAGACACTTTTCACCTTTGATCACTAAAGACACTTTAACTGCTGCTATGACCCAATGTCACCTCCATATTTGTACTGTTGACTGTCAATCAGAATGTGCAATAATGTAATGTTACTTACTGTGCCTTGTATATACATGTTTTATTGTTTAGTTTTTATTTTTATTTTAGCTAAGTACCGTGTGACTTGTTGAAGGGTGGACTAGCAAAGTAAGATTTTCATTGTATGGCAAACTGTCTGTTTAACTGTGCATATGACAATAAACAATCTTCAATCTTCAATCTTGATGTAGATCACAAGCAAATGTTTTTCATAAAAAAATCACAATATGACCTCTTTAAATATTGCAATTCTATTCTATAGTTTGTTTAACTGGAGAAAACGTGTAATGACTGGTGGTTGCTGAGGTAATACGTTTAACAGGAGGATGGATTAAGTTTTCTCTATACTGATCAGAGATCAGCACAGGGCACCAGCTCCCTCTCACCCCTGTTGCCCACCCCCATGAACCCACTGATCCCACGACCATCCATGCTACCACACACACACACACACACACACACACACACACACACACACACACACACACACACACACACATATACACGTTATATCTAGTGTATTTCCATCCGTATATTCCTTTCATGTTCCAACCACAAATACACTTTTTTAGTCAGCCTTGTACTGGATGCGTCCTGGACGTGTCCAAAGCTGACACACACGCCATTAATTTTAATCCAGTTAAATAGGATCCAATTCAAGTGATGAAGTATGAGTATTTTCAATGAGGACTGAGTTACACCAAAGTCTATTTAGAGCAACAGCAAGTATATCCTGCTGGCAAGGAGCTCGGCAAATGAGAGGCACAAGGAGAACACTGAAACCTAATGTGTGACAATGTATTTCAGACCTCCAAATAATCATGCTCAATTAATCGTGAAAAGCTGACCTGCATGATTGAACGGCTCCAAAATACATGTTAACAGATTGCTTAGCATTGACATGCATCAACACATTTAATGCTAACGACTCTTTTCTGCTTTGTGGGAACCTAGAATGACCTTTACGAAGGCATACTCCCTCTAGACTAGGACTAGACAACTAGTGCCTGGGGGCCAAATCCAATCTGTGAATGACAATACCAAGGTCAGATCAGCACAAAGCTTGGGAGACAAACATTTTTGCAGCAAATTCCTAAAAACATTAGAGTGCTCCTGTTGTTGTACAGGAGAACTTGGACCACTGAAAACACATTGGCAGATTCTTTGTTGCCATTTTACCCTTGCTAGCAAATATAGAACACTGGGGTCCAAACGTTTTATTTATTTAACTGAGGTGTTCCTCAAGACAACCCTTGAAGTCCTTTTTGGCAGTTACATATTTTTTTTCATAATGTGATTAATGTAGTTATGGTGCTGTTGTAGCTTGTTTACTTCATATGAAGTAAGTAGTCATCTATTCAGCTTCTTTAGTTTTCTTTGTAGTGTTTCTCAAGGTTCCAATTTAGGTCCTCTCTTTTTCATAATTTGGGCTATTCTACTGGTGGCCCGCAAGTTCGGTTAAAAACAACTTGTGAGAGAGTCACATTTTTGCAGCAGATTATTAGAAACACAAGAGTGCTGTCAGAAATTATAATTGACTAGCTTTTTTGCAGAAGGTCCTGAAAGAACAGCAGAGCGCTTTTGTAACTCAAAACAAAATAAATAGACCTGTCAAAGACTATTCTATCTAAGCCAAAATGTCCAGCAAGGAAGTGCACGAAATCACAAGTCAGTAACATTTCACATAGAAACAATCCTCGAGCCCTGACGAACAGGCGAGGCAGGCATAAATAGCAGCTTGATTGGCAACTGCAAGCAGGTGTGCCAGGCTGCCAATCAGGGACAAGCGAGGGCAACAAGCGCTCAGGGAGACATGCAGGAAATGGAACAAAAATTAGAGCGCTGACAGGAAATAAACACAAATTAAGGAAACAAAACCAGATGTGAAGTGACAGATCGTCACAAGACCAAAATCAAATGTCTACTGTAGAAGACGCTGCTTCTCCAGAATATACAAAATAAAATAGATAATGAAGGGAGAAATCTGGATCACCATCAGACTCCTCCAAATCAAACCCTCGAATAGCCGACTATTCGAACACAGCCCTGAAACAAAGCTAATGACCAGGAAGGTCCTTAGCTTTCTTGAAATGTGGCCCCCAAAACATTTTAGTTGAATAGCCACGACCTAAACGAATACAAATGCACAAAAACTTCACACCTGAAGTCTGAATTGTTTGGCTAGTGTGGATTCTCCGATCGGTGCCTTTCCCCTCTTTTGGCATGATTAAAAGAGGTGGGCCAGGACCCGGCATTATTCCATGCACATGTGCAACGTAGCCGAATCTTAGAATGATAGGGATGTGGTCTTTCCATGCAGGTTCATCATATCAGCGTCAGATCTATCAGTCACTTAAGTAGTACGCTTCTGTGAACTGTTTTTAAAATTGTTTTAGTCATGACTTTATATCAACAGATATCATAAGTCAGAACTATATGCTAGAAATGGAGCATTTAAGCATCCAAGCGTATATGTACGAGACAGAGTCTGACCCGCAGCATGAGGAAAATGAAAAAGAAAAAACTTCAAAACCGAGGACATGAAAGCATCTCAAAGATTATTTTATTAGCTTTTTCTTTCAACGCCTTTCAGTTCATAAAGCTATGATCTTACAGTCTACAAACTCTTATATTCCTATTTGAAACAGCTATCATGCTATGTATTCAAAAACATAGCATGTTTATCTCATCTACAATACAGTGCATCTGGTAAGTATTCACAGCGCTTCACTTTTTCCGCATTTTGGGCATGATTTATTAAAGGTTTGCGTGTACTAAAACCCATGCGAAAATGATAGCACACACAAAGCTGATCTATGTGTGCAAAGTGGATTGTGTCTCTTAAGTAGCAGAAGAAGGCGTGCAGTCCATTTTGCATCTCTGTCTTCATTAATATGCAAAATATATGCTGATCGTCAAAACGGCCACAATACCGGGAGGAGACAATGCAAATATATTATATGGGATTTGTCAACACATCACAGTTATGGGAGCACAGATAGATAGATAGATATATACATACTTTATTGATCCCTGGAGGGAAATTCAGGTTTACAGCACAGTTCCGTTCAAGATTAGAAAAACAATGAACAGGGAGACAGAACAGGAGTGCTGATGGTGCAGCCAATTGCGGCATTCCTTAAAAGGTAAAAAAAAGGTGAAGGGGGTCCAGACTGAGGCCAAGAAACAAAACTTGATAGCCATAAGCACACATACACATGTTACAAAGAACCCACAGAACTTGCAACAGAACTGATACTGTTGTTGTCTAAAATACTGCTCAGCCCTCCATCACCCCCAAGGGGTTCAAGCGATGGCAAGGGTGTGGGGTGGGGGTGTGCATATATGCGCATTATCCAGGTTGTAGGGGATGTTGTGTCTATAGGCCTGGAGTCTTTCTCTGCAGGCGTTACGAGGAAAGTTAAACTCCCAGGTGTTGTTGAAGGAGGGCGGGATGTCACAGCGGCTATCACTGTGATATCCTCGAGGGATATTTTCAGACCAGCCTTCTTCTGTTGTGAGCAGCGTCAAGGCCATTTGAGGGAGTCAAATTGTAGCTAAGGATTGTTGTTTTCCAAGTGAGCAGACATTTTAATGGCTTGTCTGATCTCATCGTCCATGCTGGCTCTCAAATTAATTAATGTTCGCATTTCAGTCATGTGATCTAACTTACGATTCAGATCTGAAATTGCCACAGTATGTGTTCCCACAGCTCGACCATGCCTTCCATTTTAAAGTATAAATAACAAAAGTGCCCAGACTTTGGTCACTTTGAACGGCTGCCATCGTCTTCCGAATTTGACGATACACCAAAGCAATGCTCAGCCTAATCAGCAGATGCCCAGCCATCACAGTTCCAAATAGATAGATGTCTTCCACGTCCTTGACGGAAAGCACTGAGGGGCACTGTACTCTCCATTTCTCCCACGAGTCCCTTACCCGTACCCAGGAGCCAACATTCCGTCAGGGCAGCCAGGTTCCCCTGAACCTCTAATCCTCATGGAGAAGATTTTGACAATTGAGTCAAGAGTCTAGTTTATTAACTACATGTTTACATGTTTAGATTTTGGAGAACAGCGCAGAAAAAGAGGCTCTTTAAGAGTATAGACAAGACAAGACATAGAGAGCAAGCAGGGAGAAAACAGGGATGCGTTGTATTTAGTATATTTGAAAAGGACGCACACGGCTGTGAAAGGAGTGCTCGCACTGCAAGGTGGACAGAGAATCCTCCGTCTTACGTGTGACTTTCAATATATTTGGACTGTCAGAATTAAAAATATTAGACACATCGTCTATTCAGCAATATCCTTTTAAATCAAAGCTGCTAGATGACTTATGGGAGTGCCCTCCATCCATCCATTTTCTACCGCTTGTCCCTTTCGGGGTCGCGGGGGGTGCTGGAGCCTATCTCAGCTGCATTCGGGCGGAAGGCGGTGCACACCCTGGACAAGATTAAAAATAATTAAATTTGTTTGGTGTCATTAAAATGCTAATAATGACACTTGTTTTTTCCACATAGAATATATATTACAAATATATATGATGTAGTATGCATTTTTTGTGTCTTGGGCACAGTAATACAGCCTCCCTCTCATGCATCTTCAGCTGTAGAAAAAACAAGTAGATGCACTGCACGACTGCTTCTAAAATGCCCATAAAAATGGTAAGCATATACTGCACAGTAACCGATGTTACGTTAAGATCATAAATATGTCTATTGTTCCATTTCAAATACACAGGTCAACAAGTGAATTTGTATATTTTGTATAGACAGGTTTGATGGTATAATAAACCAAAGTGTAATAATATTAGCAGCAACCATTAAAAAAAGAGAAAAACAATACATTGTAACAAAAACTATATGCTTACACTCGTAACTGATAACAGAGATTTGTCTTTAAATGAGGGCTGTCAAAATTTACTCATGTGATTATTCATAACATTTTTAATAATGTAATACGCATATAAATCTCACCATTTCTTAACATTAAGTGCTGGTTGTTACACTGTCAGTAATCTTTTTTTTTTTTTAGTAAATAAATGTGTATTCAACTTAACGTTTATATGTTCCTGTATGACATTCAGACAATTCAATTGTGTCCAAAATAAGACCTAAATATTTGTATACAAATATTGTCTTTTTTAAAACAATTGAATACAAGCGAGTACTATCTGTGATTAATCATGATTAATTCAA